>NC_037599.1:25408694-25487882 GCF_003073045.1 Pomacea canaliculata | reverse complement strand
CTTGTTTGGTCGGGTGTCATCGTTGCCGAGGCCGGGTAATTGATGCAAGCTGTGTTCCCTAAGGCTCTTCTGCTCCTCCCACGTCATGGCCGGGCGATCGTGCCGATGACTGACGACATCATCTAGCTGCCACTGACCTTGCAGCAGGCGCCCTGCCCTCACTCCTCCACCCCTCTCCGCACTCGAGCCTCTCCACGTGCTGACAGAGTGCACAGACATTGTCGTTCACGTCAGTGTGACGTTCCACTGTCAAGTGTTCCTCTGTAGCCTGTTCACACTGTGACTAAGGAGTTCTCCCTAGTGACAGGGTAGATACATTAAGGTTGCCATTTAATGGCGACAATCTCAAGTAGTCTGAAAGCGTGACAGCCGACAAACCTACACAAAGGGTCACGTGCTGCAGCCCACAGACTACGACAACATGGCAGCGAGGATGTTCATTGAGTCATCGAAGCTCTTTAATATCTCTCGGATGGAACATATGTGGGGTGGTCCACGACCATCACAACTCGTTCAGAATTGGTGGGTAGACCGAGCTGCAAGCCTGTACAGCTTTGGCAACACAGACTCTTCCTTAGTACGGGACGACATCTTGACACTTGACACTGAGGTGCTGAGCATGACACTGACACAGCACGTGGGACACTGACGACAGACACTGACACAGACAAGCTGACGACAGCGGATCTGACACAGACACTGACACAGACTCTGTTTAGCAGGTAACTGATACATACTGACACACTGACACTTGACACTGACACAGACACAGACACTGAGACCACAGACCTGTTAGCAGGCACTGACACAGACACTGACACTGACACAGAGACAAAGGCACTGACACAGGGACACTGACACAGGCACTGACAGACACTGACACTGACACTGAGACACGACACAGACAAAGGCACTGACAACAGACACAGACACTGACATGACACTGACACGGAGACAAAGGCCACTGACAAGACACAGACACTGGACATTGACAGCTGGGACTGACAAAGGCACTGACACAGACACCAGGCACTGACACAGACACCTGACACAGGCACTGACAGAGACCACTCAAGGACCTGCAAGACCCTCACCCACAGACTGACACTGACACAAGACACTGCTGACCTGCAAGACCTCACCACACAGAGACTGACAGACAGTTCACATTCACAGTGGAATGGAGACCAGCAGTACTGACAAGACCAAGTTTGTCAGTGGCAGTGACAAAGCAGAGATCTCTGTGAACGGCGGACAGGCCTCCAAGAGCTTCGAGTACTTGGGAGCCACCCTCCTCCACGGGACGGGCAGCTTCCACCCCAGATACCCACATCAGGATGGCGACAGCAACAGCGGCAATGCTAGACTGGATAGGATCTGGCCATAGCCATCAGATTATACGGTTGACTACAAGTACAATCTGTACAAAGCCTGTAGTGTCCGTCCTGCTTCTATTCGGATGTGTACACGTGGACTCTGCTCGCCGAGACGGACAGGAGGATCCAGACTTTTGGCTTAAGCCAAGTGGGTGAGGAGGCTGCTTGATGGATCTCACATACAGAGAACAACACAACCAACGACTTTGTAGAGGAAACAAGATGGCGCACTCCAGGAACCGTCGACTTTCAACAGTCAAGGGACGTAAGCTGGTCTTTGGTCACTGTGACCCCAGCACGCCCACCTAGCCAAAGACTGTCCTTCGAGGCACTCAAGTGGAACGCCGCGGTGTCAGAGGAGAACTGACTGACGAAGGTCCCTGAGACTGGACTGGTGTCCTGTACAGAACTGAAGACGAAAGTGCTGACTACCGCCCACATAGACAAGATGGCGGCCTGTCGAGCTGCTGTTAGTCTATCACGTGATCCTCCCAACCAAAGGTGGCGGTTCAAGGGCTACAATACCTGTAGTCATGTTGTGTCCTGTAGCAGCATGTGACGATGCCGTGTCGGTGTAATTTTGTGTGTTGTTGTATGTTGTAGTGTGTATGTTGTGTATGTTGTCATGTCGTAGTGGTATGTTGTATGTTGTGTATGTTTGCATTATTTGTCGAGCTATGTTTTTTATATATTTTATAAAGTTTATATTTTTACGGGCCACGAAACGCTCAGCAGAAGCGTGGTTGCTATTTCTGAGGTTCTGTAATATATGTGTGTAATATCACTGTGTGTTAATATCACTGTGTGTAATATCAGTGTAATACTAGCAGAGTAATATCACTGTGTGTAATATCAGTGTAATATCTTGTGTGTGTGAAGACAAGTGTAATACACTGTCTGATGATCAGTGTGTGGGTAAGTTGTCAGTGTAATATTCACTGTAATATCAGTCTGTGTGTTATTCAGTGTGTGTGTAATATCAGTGTAATTTCTGTGTGTAATATCAGTGTGTGTAATATCACTGTGTGTAAATAAGTAATATCAGTGTGTTAATAAATCACTGTGTGTAATATCAGTGTAATGTGTAATTCATGTGTGTAATATAGTGTAGGGTGTGTAATAGTAATATCACTGTGTGTAATATCAGTGTGTGTAAATTATTCCTGTGTGTAATATCAGTGTGTGTAATATTCACTGTGTGTAATGAGTGTAATATCACTAATATCACTGTGTGTGTAATATCAGTGTGTGTAATATCACTGTGTGTGTAATATCCACTGAGTGTAACTATCACTGAGTGTAGTAATATCACTCACTTGAGTGTAATATCACTTGTGTGTGTGTAAATATCAACTGTGTGTAATATCAGACTGGTAATATCACTGTGTGTAATATCCTGGTGTGTAATATCAGTGTAGTACACTGTGGTTGATATCAACCTGAGTGTATATACGGAGTGTAATAATCTGGAGTGTAAGATAGGTGTAATATACTGTGTGTATATCACTGGTTGTATATCATGATGTAATATCATGTGTAATACAGTGTATATACTGAGTGAGTGTAATATCACTGAGGTGTAATATCAGTGAGTAATATCACTGTATATAGTGTTAAATCATGTGTGTGTAATATCAGTGGTGGTGTTATATACTGTGTGTGTAATATCAGTGGTGTGTAATAATCACTGTGTGTAATTGCACTGTGTAATATCAAGTGTGTGTAAGATCACTGTGTGTAATATCCAGTGTAATATCCTGTTGTAATATCACTGTGTGTGAATGATCAGTGTATTCACTGTCGGTGTAATATCACTGAGTGTAATATCAGAGTGTAATATCACTGGTGTGTAATATCAGTGTAGATATCACTGTGTGTAATATCAGTGTGTGTAATAGCACTGTGTGTAATGATCACTGGATACATTCTTGCCAAATATTCTCAGACGATACAAAGTCGCACAGACTTACAGGTATCAGCAATTCCATGCAGATGTTGCTGTCTTGGATTTTCTCTTCCTGTCGTCAACACAGAATATTGCGCCGTTATGCATCAACACGGCGAGGTTTGTATCTCACATTGACACTGTTATGTTGTAGTCTTACACATGGACACACACACAAACACACAGATAGCACGCTGTCTCATACTTACACTCTTATGTTATAGTCTTACACATGGACACACACACAAACACACAGATAGCACGCTGTCTCATCCTTACACTCTTATGTTATACTCGTACACACACACAAACACACAGACAGCACGCTGTCTCATACTTACACTCTTATGTTATACTCGTACACCACACAAACACACAGACAGCACGTGCTACAGCGCCACACGTGTCACCGTCGTAGCGAAGTCGTTGTGGAGGAGCAGACGTCGACCACAGCTCATCTCCGCGCGACTGCAAGCGCTCCGCCGGGGGTCATGACCGCCGCACCCCGCGCTCTCGCTCCACTAGGGGCGCCTGCAGGCGGCGAGGCTGCACAGCGCGAGTACAGCGCGACTCTCGCGTCGTCACAACGGCCATCGCGGCTGTGGTGAGCCTGGGGGCTGAGGACGCTGCCCCCAACGTGTGGCGACAGTTGAATGATTTACCTGCGCACCTGATACACGGCCAGCGATAACTACACCTGAGCCCGCGCGCGCCCCTCCTCCCGCCCCCACGCACACACAGCCCGCATCCTTCCCTCAGTGGCCAGGTGTGCGCGCGACAGCCCGGCGCCACTGCCGCCATCAAGTGGGGGGTCGCGGGGTGGAGAGGCGAGGGGCTGGCGGGGCAGTGAGAGTGGTTCACGAGCCGGCTGTTACGTGTACCGCCCCCCCATTCACAAAAAAAAAATACCTGGCTTGGATTTAGGGACCTGACTCCTCGCCGCCAGCGCCACGGGCTGAGTCGTGGGAGCGCTGCGCCCCCCGGGAGGGTCGGGAGGGCCGGTTGACGTGTCATGGAGAGCTCTTTAGTCACACAGGTCTTGAGTGTGCAAACTACTTCCGGTCCTTTACTCTCTTCATTCACGTCTTCCACGCGCACGCGGTAATGAAGTAGTGATTAACTCATTGTAACCTCTTGTGACGCTGTGTGTGACGTGCCGGTGACGGTCTGCCATGTGTACGTGTGTCAGTGTTTGTGACTGCAAGTATTTGTCTTCATGTCGTGACACGTAATTCGACGTTTCCAGGGTCAAGGTCATTGTGATGTCAATGTGCTTAAGGGACTTAGGGTGTGTCACCTCCCACATCACTCGACGATAGGACGAGAAACTTCCTGTCGTCTGCTTGTTGCCAGCTTGCGTCAGCGGGAAGTTTGTGTGTGTGTGTACGTGTGTATACATCTGTACGTGTGTATGTGTGTGTGTACGTGTGTATACGTGTATGAACGTGTGTGTGTACGTGTGTGAGTACGTGTGTGTGTACGTGTGTGTGTACGTGTGTATACATCTGTACGTGTGTACGTGTTTGTGTCCGTGTGTGTGTGTGTGTACGTGTGTATACGTGTATGAACGTGTGGTGTGTGCGTGTGTGTGTACGTGTGTCCCTCTGTGTGTGTATGTCCGTGTGTGTGTGTACGTGTGTGTGTATACGTGTGTGTGTACGTGTGTGTGTACGTGTGTGTGTGGTGACCACCAACACCAGCTGCGCGCTGACGACTCGTGGGAAACTTCCGGGTGTCAGGCGCTGGGTGGCGGTGTCCAGAAAAGCGAAAAACTGAGGTCGAACAATGGCAAGAGTGTGTATGGTGTGATTACTGGCCTTTACGTCAGGCTACAGGCGACACACTGTGACCCCACACAGCCATCTGACCCCACACAGCCATCTGACCCCTTACTACACCAGTAACAGCAGCAAGAGGCTGAGGGTCAACACGTGACGTTACAGCAGCTACTCAAGGTCTCAGGTCACAACTGACAGCCACTAAGCAGCCTCTACTGTCACTGTCACTGTCACAGCCTCTACTGTCACTGTCACTGACTTTCACAGCCTCTACTGTCACTTACTACCTCACTGTCACCTCACTGTCTCACTCCTCTGTGATGTTCACAGTGGCCATCTTGACTTTGTTCACTGGTGTGACGAACACTGTCTTGTGTGGAATGCCTCAGAGACTAAGAAAATGAATTTCGACTTTGGGACGAAGAGGCCTGAGGCAGTCATCAGTGTTATCTGAGGCTGTCATCAGTGTTATCGATGACGACGCCATGGAGGTAGTGGAGTGTTACAGCTGTGTGTGATAACAAGCTTCACTGTGACATCGACACTGACAGGATCCTCCGCAAGTCAACGTCTGTACCTCCCACAGAAACTTTCATCTTTCTCTCTCAGCTGTCATCCACACTCGGTTCTCTCAGTCCTTCATTGAAAGTTTCATCACTTTTTTTCGTTCATCTCTTGGCTCCACAGCCTCGGGACCAGGAGCGGTCTTGTCTCCCTTGTTTACACCTGTTCCGAGACTGGCAGACGGACTGGCAGCCTGCTGTCATCGGCTAGTCCTCGGGGAGACAGCACGCGTCCTCGGTATTTGTGACCATGCGTTGGTCTGTGTGTTCTCACTCTTACTATGTGTGACCATGCGTTGGTCTGTGTGTTCTCACTCTTACTATGTCTGATCGTGTGTTGGTCTGTGTGTTCTCACTCTTACTATGTGTGATCGTGTGTTGGTCTGTGTGTTCTCACTCTGTAGTCAGGCTGCAGGTACCGACGTCTACAGAACCAATCGTCACCGCAACTCATTCAATTCCACGCGACATTCACTTGAGTAAACTCTACTGGCCGCCATCTTGTACTAGGCTCACGTGACTGGGGTCAACCCACTGTGGTCTGCTGTTAGGTGTGTGTGGGAGAGAGAGACAGAATGTGTGTGTGAGAGAGAGAGACAGAATGGTGTGTGTGAGAGAGAGAGACAGAATGTGTGTGTGGGAGAGAGAGAGACAGAATGTGTGTGTGTGAGAGAGACGGAATGTGTAGAGAGAGAGACAGAATGTGTGTGTGTGGAGAGAGACAGATGTGTGTGAGAGAGAGAGACAGAATGTGTGTGTGAGAGAGAGAGACAGAATGTGTGAGAGAGAGACAGAATATGAGAGAGAGAGAACAGAATGTGTGTGTGTGAGAGAGAGACGGAATGTGTGTGTGTGAGAGAGAGAGAGACGGAATGTGTGAGAGAGAGACAGAATATGAGAGAGAGAGACAGAATGTGTGTGTGGAGAGAGAAAAAATATTTCTAGGTGTATAGTATTATTTGTCTGTAGATGACTGGTGTATCACACTCTGTAGCTGTTGTGAGTTAATAAAGTTGTTGTGCCATCGCTCCTCTGTCTCCCCCAGATAGCATTGAAACATTTTATAAATGTGTGTATAAAACGTTTACCGCATTATGTTTTTAATAATGTTGCACAAAATGTTCATAAAACGTAAATTATGCGCCATTAAAATTACGTTTAAAAACGTTTGAATTAAGAGCTTCCGGAAACGAGTTTTAAACGTTTAATAAACGTATTTTTGTAAATGTTTTTAAGCAAAATGTTCAATAATGTTTGCAGAAAATGTATTTTAAACGTTAATATGCCCATTAAAGTTAGGTTTTAAAAACGTTTAATTTTAAACCACACATACTCTCTGGAAGTTCCACTTCAAACCTGGTAAGAATGACATACAACAGATTTTCATTTCCTTTTCATGAAAAACATATTTAATTAATGTCATTCAGTATAAACCAGAAAACATTTACATCATACAAATAACAATTTATGTTACTTGTACAACAAATGGTGACCATTTGTGATAACGATGAATCAATGATACATAAAAAGAAAAAAGAGAAAAAAGTATAGGAATTAATTAAACAGTGATAAATGAAAGCAAAGGAATTTCTTAAATGAACAGACTTTTAAATATTTTCAATTTCAAATGATTAAAGGAGAGATGTTGGGGCCCCGTGCTCCATTGGGAATGAATTAAACTAAAATTAAATAGAACTTTAGATTTACTATAAAAAAGAGTGAAATGCAATGTACATTTGATGATGCACAAAATACACAAAAATATGGTTATATCCATCTGTAGATAACAACATTCAAATCTCTATCCTTATACAATAGACATATTCGCAATTAACCAGGCTTTTTAGTGTTACAAAAACTCTGTAAAGCAAAGCTGAACAAGGTTCATGTACTTCTTGTAAAGAGGCTTTAAGAAATTTATTTAGAACATGATCAGTTGTCCTATGATAACTAAGAATAGGGATTGATGCGTGTTGGTGCTGCACTTCTCCAGGGTTCCCAGGAATCAGGGATGGTGCAGGTAAGGACCTTTCATGCATTTGTAAGGGACCTAAGTGATCGTCATCAATGCTTTAGGTTTTCTTATGTACGGTCGGAAAGAGGTATTTTTTATGAATCTTCGGTCTTCTCTATTTTCTGAGATACATGTATTACTATTCTAGTAATAAATAATCAAAGAGTTAATTTTGATGCCTATCTGCCATATTTAAATAACTTAAAAAGTTTTTACCTCAGGTGCTGGCTTAATTGAAGATGAGGATAATAACAATGTCACAGTTTTTACTTTCAATTTCTTGGAAGTCTCTTTTGCCAAATCCAACGAGGAAACGTAGCTACACAATTCTGCATAATATTCCAGTAAATTCACAGGGCACAGAAACACAGTTGTCACTTCCTTGAAATATGCTAGCATTTAGTTTCGTTCTCTCCTCTGCTTTCTACCCCGACTCTTTCTGCTGCTGCTTTCTTCGATGATATTATCTGAAGCCTCATGCACCCATTGTTTTCTGTACGGCTCTGAAGATAATAAAAATGGGAAATTGGGATTTGTAATTAAAGAAGTTAATAGGTTTACAGATTAAAAAAAGACTAAAAGAAGTCCTACACCACACTGTGGAGCTAGTGATGAAAAATGTCAATTTATATTATACAAAAATAAAGCACTTTTATCAGCACCTCTCTTTTTGGTTCAAAATATGTATATAAAACAAATCTGTAACTTTATAATAATAATTACTAATATTTATGCATCATCACTTACTGCATATATGGTCTGCACCTTTGAAAGCCCTTGAATGCACACTTTTTCTCCTCTTTGGCCTTTAGTTATAAAACCTTGTCGGCCAAGATTCGCCGCATGATCCTTTTCAGGCATCCTTGCATCTGTACCACCCACACAAGAGAGGCTTCTGATCTGCAAATGTATTAGAAACAGTAAACACATCTGTCAAAAATATTCCACGTCATAGGCAAGACAGGGTGTAGTGAAATATACATGGCATTGATTATTTGTGCTCACAAATCACCTAGTTAAGCTTAAACCATACACAAAATGCTCAAGCATTTACACGCCTACAAAACAAAACCGAAAAACCCATAGAACTTTTTTCTGCAAGAGTCAGCGATATTTGGTCAAACATTTAGTTATTGTATTAGCAGGGTCAGACCACATGATGTTACTAGCCTGAGACTTGGATGTTCTCAATGCATTCCTGCCTTAAACGAATACGGAAAATAAATCAGCGGGCACCTCTTTCACAAAAAAGCTGACATCTATGGTTCATTCTCCAATAGCCATAAAAGTTATGATGCTGAAACCTTTTGAAACTAGATTTAATCTAACTCTCGTAATGAATCATGTTCCAAAATATGTGTACGTTAGATTCACAAGAACTGATCCTTCTCAAATGTGTTCCCTACAAAAACATAAGGTTTTCAAAAACGTAAAGCTACGCTGTAAAAATTTTACATAAACTACTACAAATTATTTCAATAAAGACTTTAACAATGAAATCTGCTTCACATGCAAGTAATTCATGAGTCATCATTAAGGCATCCTTGCAGCTCTAACAGCTCCTGCCAGAGTGCTAGAGCAGGTTTGTATTTGCTTATCAGAGCAGTCAAATGATTCAGCATATCTTTTGCTTCCTGCAGAATCAATTTTAAGTCTGTCCTTGTTTGAGAATGTGCTGGACTAATGCTGCAACAGCATGAATACAGCACAGTGATTGAAAGTGGACAATTCACTTTTAATACTTTGGTGAACAAAGCCTATCAATGGTGGTGTGAAGCAGTAACTCTTGTATAACCAACACTATCTGCAAACATCAGATTGTGAAGGGGAATTCACAATGAAATGGAATAGGTAAACCAATAAGAAAAAAGCCTAATATAAAATTGTCTACATTACCTGCGTTAGAACCCCTGGATACTGCTTCTACTGCTGCAGTTTGAGGTTTGTCTCTTCTTGTTCTCCTTGCAGAGCATCAATGGGGTGCTCTCGTGATGATGCAATATTCTGGTGGTTAGTGCATTCACCTGTGGGCACAAATGGTTGTTTATCACTTTTGGTGTGTAGGAGTCTGGCAGTGGTGGTGCTGCATGTGCTGACTGAGATCTAAAGTAGTCTTTTTTGTGAGCTGTCTCGGCCTAACATAATTAACAAGCATACAAATATTAATAAGTGTGCATTTAAATGACAAGTTTTGAAAATTTAAGAATTTCTTATGTCAAAAATTGAAGAATAAAATAATAAATATTCTTATGCTATACCAATCATAATATCAATATTACCCTCATGAAAAATTGAATGAACTGCTGAAAGGATGAGCTGGGATTGCCGTGGTTATTTTTAAACGGCAATTCTCATTTCATGGCTCCAGACCAAAAAATTCTAATTACTGGACTCATACAAATGCCCATTAACAGCACTCAAGCATTTTCGAAAAATACAATAATGGGAATCTGTGCTGATTTTGTCAGGTGTTCTCCAAACCTATGAATTCTTGATCTCTGTTATTCTATAATTAAAACAGGAAAATCTATTGTTTCAAGATTTGCTGTATACTAGCTATTAAATCTGCTTGTCTGACAACCAAATACTCATCTGAAAAGACAATTTTTTTCAAGCTATAAAATACTTCATGAATAATGAAATGCACTGTTTTACCAACATAATACTGTGCAAATTTTTTTACATGAAAAATCAGTCTGTTTTCACTGAGATCACAGAGCATTTAGATGTCAATTGTCATATGGCTGTATGTTCCAGTCTGTAACCACAATAAACCCAAAGCAAGGTCTATGTGAAGACACTGACAATATCCAAAGCTTTTTTAAAAAAAATAAAATAGGAACAATACTTTGAAACTGTATCTATAGACTGACCAAAACAATATTAACCAGGCTGATGCAACATCCAATCTATGAATATATATATCTATATGTGACAATGAACAAACAGTATAAAGTACCCCTAAGAACTCAAAATGCAAACATGCAGAGTCTAGGTATACCTGTCTGGCAGAGTTCCCTCCTTCACATGTTTTGTCACCTTACTTGGTGGCAAGTCCTGCTGCATATTTGTGTGCTGAAAAAAAATAAACATCATTCAAGACCCTTCCCAGAAAGGCTAACTTTTTTGTCGTGGGAGTGGGTTAAAACTCTTCACTTTATTTGGCATATTAGTCTAGAGATTATGACTGCATATATACTTATGTCCAACTTGTATACTCAAGGATTATGCTGAATGAAGGAAACACAGCAAGCAATTACTGTTCAGCGGAACATGTTTAATGTACTGACTGCAATTTACTTCTCTGGTATGCAATGTTATGATGCCATAGAAATAAATGTTATTCAATAAAACTATCATCAATGAAGATATTTTAAGAAAATAAAACACAAACAAATAAACATCATAATCAAAAATGATTATACAATAAAAGTGGTACTGTTTCGCACTTTCTGCATAGATAATGGTACAGCAATGAAAAACAAATGCAAGTAGTACATAACTATAGTAATGGTAGCGGTGTTAACACACACACATATATTATACGAAGACATGCATGATTTAATAACAATAATAAATGTAAATTTGTAAAGCGGATACTCACACTCCATTGTTTATATCGGATCTGTCTTTTTCTTTCTGTCCGCCAACTCTGCTTCAACAATTTTTATTTACTCCGCTTCGTCAGTAGTACGACATGATTTGGACATCAGTTGCCTTAACGTCTTAGATTATGTACGAGCGCACTATTCAAAAACGAAAACTTTGTTTGACAAATCACACCTAAAAGCATACATTAAGTCTGTGTTTGTACTAGAACACGGTATATAAGAGTTTTACAAACCCAATGTTTTTCGCAAAGCACGCGTGTCGTAAGCAGCAGACAAAATTTCGCGCCGCGTGGAATCATGGGAGTACACGCATTAAGGAGAATAGGAAATATTTAGTTACGTAGCATAGATGTTTTATAAACTGCGAATGATTTTAGAATATCAAACCTAGTGATAAGAAAATATATAACAAAGTATTAAAATGTTTTTTGTGAGGATTAATCAGTATCTACGCCGCAAAGGTACGCAAATAAAATTTTGAGGTGTTTTAAAAAATTTCGTCATCAGCGGGCTTATGACGCGCGCAGTGAAAGACGTTAACTTTTACATGTTTATAAAACATTTATTTAACATTTAGGTTTTAAATGGTTTATTTTCTAACACTTTAAAAATGTTTTTTAAACATGTTTCATTTTAAAAATGTTTTTGGTAAATTTTAAAAAATGTTTCTAAAATGTTTCATATAAAACCTAAACCTTATTAAAACCATGTAAACCATTTTAAGCCAGACACCAGCATTCTCCAGCATCACCAGACTGGGACAAGAGAGGCTGAAGACCTGCCAGTCCTCACTGATGAGGTGAGAGAAGCTATGCACAGTCTGAAGGGAGGAAAGTCACCTGGTGTGGACAACGTACCTGCTGAGCTGCTGAAGCATGGAGGAGACGCAACAACCAAGGCTTCACCACACTGTGTCAAAAGATATGGGAAGAAAAGAAATGGCCAAAAGAATGGGTCAGTCTATCATCATCCCACTCCCTAAGAAAGGGAACCTGAGGCAGTGCCAGAACTACAGAACCATCAGTCTGATAAGTCACCCAAGCAAAGTAATGCTCAGAATCATCCTCAACCGTTAAAACCTATTGCAGAGGAACTGCTGGCAGAAGAACAGGCTGGCTTAGGGCTGGAAGAAGCACGGTAGAACAGATCTTTAACTGCCGTGTTATGATAGAAAAACACCTGGAGCATCAACGTGAACTATACCATAACTTCATCGATTTCAAAAAAGCTTTTGATCGTGTCTGGCACGATGGACTCTGGCAGGTATGAGATCATTCAACATGAGGAGGGACTGATCCAGATGGTAGCAGCACTCTACAAGAACGCTCCAGCGCGGTAACTACTCACACAACCAACTAGGCGAGTTCTTCGGATGACGATCGGGGTCCGTCAAGGGTGCCTACTCTCTCCCATCCTTTTTAACATCTTCCTTGAAAAAATCATGCAAGACAACCCTCCACAACACCTTACCTCAATTCCATTGGTGGCAGACCCCTGTGCAACCTCGCTTTGCAGATGACATTGACCTCATGGCAGGGCAGTAACAACGAACTTCAGGATTTGACGGACAGACTCTCCAGGCGAGCGGGGGCCTATGGCATGGAAATAGCTCAGAAAAAAGCAAAGTAATGATTATTTCCACCGACAGCAGCAGCAACATCGTCATGAACGGCCAGAAACTGGAGGAGGTCAACAGCTTCAAGTATTTGGGTGCCACCCTGACTAGAGATGGTTGCTGTACAGCAGAGATCCGTATCAGGATTGGTATGGCAACATCCGCAATGTCCAGGCTGGATAGGATCTGGCGAAGCAACTCAATCAGCTTCAGTACCAAGCACAGGCTGTACAAGTCCTCGTAGTGTCAATCCTACTCTACGGCTGCGAGACTTGGACGCTGCTTGCCGCAACGGAAAAGAAGCTCCAGGCCTTTGAGAACAAGTGCTTGAGAAAGCTGCTCCGCATCTCGTACGGCGAACACAAGACAACGCATACGTACGGAGCACCGTAACCTCCTCGTGGGCCCACATGAGCCCTTCTGGAACAGTGAAGCGGCGCAAGCTCGCCTGGTTGGTCACGTCACCCGCCACAACACCCTGTCCAAGACGATCCTACAAGGAACCCTCGAAGGGAGCCGTCGTCGTGGTCGTCCGAGGAAAAGCTGGGTCACCAACATTAAAGAATGGACCGAAGCGCGAGATGCCAGACCTGCTCTCATCTGCTCAAGACAGGACCGGGTGGAAATTCTGTCTGTTGCTGCTGCCGGACGGTCCCCCTACGCCCGGACCGGGCATGGGATGACCTGACCTGAAACCATTTTTAAACGTTTTTATAATGTTTCCATGCTATCTGGGCCTCGTCTGTGATGTTTACCTGATAAACACACCTGTCTCCCCCCCCCCCCCCACACACACACACCTAGCAATGACGATTACACGCTATTGCTCATCAAGTGAACCTGACAGCGATTACGAGATGACACTAGTTACAACGTCACAGTGCCACGTGACACGTTGAATCTGACCGTCACAATGAGATGACACCAGTCACAAAGTCAGGTGTCACACGTGTGAACGTCGCACACTTTTCTTGCTTCACTGATTCACTGGCAACGTGCTCCACCTCACCTTCCAGCCAACCCTGTGGACAGGTGTCCCACAGGCAACGTCCCGAGACGAGATGCGAACCTTCAGCTCGTGACTTCTGTGGTTGACAAGCAAAGTGTTGTACCCACTGCGCTACCAGGCGCTCTCCCGGCAAATGTGAACACCCCCCCAACTCCCCCTTGCCCCCAACTGGGGCATTGTGAGCAGCAGTCACTCAGGTTATTTATAGCTGTGATACACGGAAGTCAACAAACACCTGCAGCTGACGTCATGTTACGCGATGTCGATCCATCCCCCCCCCCCCCGTGAATATCCAGCCAGTTGACAGCACAACAAACGACAAGCGGTCGTCACGTGACGCCTTCAACTGCTGCAATGGGGGGTCAGCAGGCGGGGGGAGGGGCGCGAGGTCTCCTCGGTAAACACAGGAATGTACACGACTCGAGTTATCTCCCCGCTGTGAACGTCTGTAGACAGTGTGAACATCTGTAGCTGTGACCAGCCTGTGTTCACAGTGTCGTAGCTGTCACCAGCCTGTGGCTGCTAACATGTTCATAGTGTTGTGACGTAGCACACTGATAGCGTGACGTGGCACACTGTTGGCGTGACGTAGTTCACTGTTAGCGGCGCTCGTTGATCGCAGGTGCGAATCGTAGCGGATAATGAATTAACGGCTGGGTTTGGAGGCTGATGTTTACAGGTGAGTTGACGTCACCTGTGTCTACTGTGACAACACAAACCCTTCAGGTGAGTCGTTAACCCTGTCGCCGCCACAAACGTGTGGACAGACAGGTGAACACACCGAGCAGCGTAGACAGCCACACACGGTTATCTATAGCCAGTCGTGGATGTCTACCTGCGTCTACAGTGCGTCTACCATTCAAATTCTGTCTGCGGCCTCTACGTGACATGTGTCGACAGTGACGTGCGTCTACAGTGACGTGACAATGTCGACCCCGCAGTGTGTGGACTGGGCGAGCGAGCAACATGAGACAACAACAACACGTTGCGCACTGACGTCTGCAGCTCTGCTGTGAGAGTGAGGCTCGTGTTTAACACCTGTGGGGCCTGCTCCCTACAGTCACTGCCTTGTATCACCTGCTCGCCGTGGTGTCAGCGATGACTCCTCTTTGTCACCCGAACCCTCGGTAGAAAACTGACACCACCACCTCTGTGACTACAGAAAGAGGTGTGATGAAGATAAATGACAGGTGTCTGTGTCATCTACAGGTGTGCAGGTAGACTGCAGTTTTCTCACAGCGGACTGGGTGTCATCACCACTCGGGGCAGTCACGCGAGGCTGGTGGGGAGGCGGACAAGGTGACGGTGTCACGTGACAGGTTCTAGGAAACCTCGGACATCTCCCTCCCCACTAGGGGCAGGTCACTCAAATCTCACACAACAGGCCAAGTGAGATGTGACCAGCCACACTGCTGTCACAACCACGTGACTAGTTCACTTATGTCACGTATCGTCAGGTCCCAGTTTGGCTGGTGTTACATAACACGCACACGCACGAGAGGGGAGAACAAGGGGCATAACTCAGATATTGTAACAGCTGGCAGTTCTCGGACGCTGACTCTCGGATTGATTGCAAGGCCAGTCCTGCGGTCACGTGGCCAGCACATTTAGTCACGTGGCAATAAAGGTCACGTGAAAGACGAGACTCGATTCTCTGTTTCCCAGTGTTGAGTCCGGCAAGTGTCACCAGCGCACTGTTCATTCTGTTCACTTCTCATCAGCCAGAGAATGGCCTTGAGCTGCAGTGACGTGAGTGGTTGGGCGGGTGAGGATGTTGCCGGATGTGGCGCCGTGACGTCAGAGACTTGTTTATTGCTGTACACTCCCAAGTTGGCGAGCCACTCACCACTTACTTGTCCACTTACTGAGAAAGCGGCTGTGGGACGGTCCCAGCAGGATAGCAGGATAAAAATACTTCTTTCTGGAGACGCGTGACACACAGAGGTCACCTCACACACGTCACACACAGAGGTCACCTCACACACGTCACACACAGAGGTCACCTCACACACGTCACACACAGAGGTCACCCGACACACGTCACACAGTTCACCTCACACGTCACACAGCGGTCACCTCACACAGAGGTCACCTACACACGTCATCACACAGAGGTCACCCGACAACACGTCACACAGTTCACCTCACACGTCACACAGCGGTCACCTCACACAACAGAGGTCACCCTCACACACGTCACACACACAGAGGTCACCTCACACACGTCACGATACGCTTACACGTGCGAACAAGCCGAAGACGTCCTCCTCTCCCCACTTTGCCATCCATCCACCCAGCCGGCCAGCCACACTTTGCCCTGCCGCTTCGCTTGAGGTCCGTGGCTCCGTGCTCTGTGCACGTGACGTCCGCCGCTGACAGAAAATTCGACTTCCAACAACCTTGACCTGACCCTCTGTAAGGTCACACACTTCACCCGTTCTCAGGACGGAAAAGCTGGCAACATCGACGACGGCGATGCTGATGAATTATGATCAAGGTGAATTTCGACGACAGATCACGACAGACGAGGCAGGTCAGGTGACCGGTGAAGTGAAATATTAAAACTGAGCAGAGAACACGTGTCCGGAAGCGGAACCAACAACGAGTGGAGCGAGGACTGGCTGACGTGGACGACGAGGACGACGAGGACGAGGCCGTCTGCTGCCCCTGAACGCACACATGTGTATGTGTGTATGTGTGTGTATATATATGTGTGTTTGTGTATGTGTGTATATATGTATATGTGTATATGTGTGTATGTGTGTGTATGTAGGTGTGTATGTGTGTGTATGTGTGTGTGTATGTGTGTATATGTGTGTGTATGTGTGTATGTGTTGTATGTGTGTGTGTATGTGTGTGGATGTGTGGTGTATGTGTGTGTGTGTATGTGTGTATGTGTGTGTATGTGTGTATATGTGTATATGTGTGTATGTGTGTATATATATGTGTGTGTATGTGTTTGTATGTGTATATGTGTGTATGTGTGTGTGTAGTGTGTGTGGTGGGGGGGTCTTGGGTGGGGGAGGGGTAAGAAGGGGCACAGAGATGCTGACATGTGACACTGACGTCAGGGTGCTAGGACATGCGCAGTGAGCAGGCGTCAAGTCCCTAACCCCACCCACCTGCAATGGCTCCCTCCCTACCCCACGACATCTTCAACACCCGCGGTAGCTCCTTGCACCTGGAGGTGGCCGTAAAGGGCAGCGCGCGCTCTCACCCGCTGTCGCGTGCAGGTGGCGTCTGCAGGAGAGCTCTGGCAAGGGAGGTAAATCTCACTGAATGTCAAAACATGCACCGCGTCCTTACTGCGGGGGGCAAGAGCCCACAGTGCCCACAGCTGCCCCACAGCTGCCCACAGCTGCCCCATAGTGTCCACAGCTGCCCCACAGTGCCCTCAGCTGCCCTCACAATGCCCACAGCTGCCCCTCAGCTTTCCCACAGTGCCCACAGCTGCCCTCACGCGCGTGCGAGGAGAGGGCTGGTAGCGAGGGGGCAGGAAGCGCAGCTGGGAGGTGACGCAACTGTTTCAATGTTGAACCCGGCTACCGCGCGCTGGCTGCCACGAGGAACAAACAGTCCGCACGGAGACTTGTATTGGCTAACATCCGGGACTCGCACGTGTACTTCGTGACGTCATGCGCGTCAGAGGTGCTCCGTGCGTCGCGCATGTAAGCGGTGCAATGGCTGCACGTGCGGGCGGCCTGTGGCCTCACGTGCTGAGTTTCTGTCAGCAGCTGCAGTAGCCGACAAAAGGTCCACGTCGAGCTACCGTCGACAGGTAAGACAGGTGTGGCAGCCTGAAGTTGGATGGCGGGAGGGAGGGAGGGAGCAGGGTGGGGGAGGGAGGGAGCGGATGGCATTGTTCAGTGTTCGTGGCAGCTGCTACACATTGGACTGGAGCTGGGGAGTGCAGTAGGGGAGCTGGGGGGGGAGAGGGGGGGGGCGGGGGGGCGCGGGCGGGGGGGGGGGGTGGCGGCGGGGGGGTCAAGTCGTGCGAAGTCAGGCATGTTGCAGCCACAGTGCAACGCACCTGATCCACCTGTCAAACTGCACTGGCATCGCTCACGCCGTCAGAGGGCCACAACACACAGGCAACCGTGGTGAGGCGCTGTCTACTGTGTTCTACTGTGTGTCTACTGTGGTTGTCTGTCCACTGACTACTGTGTCTGTCTACTGTGTGTATGTCTAATGTCTGTCTACTGTGTGTCTGTCCACTGACTACTGTGTCTGTCTACTGTGTGTATGTCTAATGTCTGTCTACTGTGTCTACTGTGTGTCGGTCCACTGACTACTGTGTCTGAGTCTGTCCACTGTCTACTGTCTGTCTACTGTGTGTCTGTCTACTGTGTGTCTACAATGTGTCTGTCGACTGACTACTGTGCCTGAGTCTGTCCACTGTCTACTGTGTGTGTCTACTGTCTGTCTACAGTGTGTCTGTCGACTGTCTACTGTGTGTGTCTACTGTGTCTTCACATCACGTGTTTGTGTAGTTGGGATGGAGTTGTAAGTTGTGGGTGGGGTGAAGAGATGATGAGGGTGGTGAGGAGGACGGCGATGAGACTGTTTGTTGTTATCACCAGCTTGTGGGCCGAGGTCGTGACGTGCATCTTGGGAAGTCTCTTGTGCTCGCTCCTGATGTCTCTGTCTCTCACACACACACAGAGAGGATGTCCGTGTCCGAGAGTCTGAACTGCTGCTACATCCGGGTCCGCATTCCCTGGACGTGCAAGGTCACGTGATCACGTGACACGACATCGCTGCTCTTCCACCAACTTCGTGCTCGTGTTGGCGAGTTTGTTCAGTTGCCGCTGTTCACTGTGCACACAGTGACGTACACTCCGGTCTCCAAACTGTTCACTGTGCACACAGTGACGTACACTCCGGTCTCCAAACTGTTCACTGTGCACACAGTGACGTACACTCCGGTCTCCAAACTGTTCACTGTGCACACAGTGACGTACACTCAGGTCACCAAACTGTTCACTGTCCACACAGTGACGTACACTCCGGTCACCGAACTGTTCAGTCACCTTTAGGCCGTTGTTTACCCCGGGGACTGCGTCGAGTGTTCGTGTCATCAAAATGAACAACAAATGACAAAGCAGGGCACGAATCACGTGATCACTGGCTCACATCAAAGTCCTTTCATCCTGTTTCAGCAGCTTGTAAGCTCTCGCTGACTGGGGGATGTTCCGCTCGGACAGACAGACGAGAAGGGCAGCTGACGGGTAGCTATGCGGGTGGGTGTACACGTCAGGGTGCTGACTGTCAGCTCGAGTGTCCGTGTAACAGGTGGTGACGTGTGTCAGGTGACAGTATCCCTTTCACACCATTTGTTTATCACCGCTTATTGTGCAGCCACTGCACTACAACTCCTTCACCTGATCCCCCGAGTCACCTTCTCACGGCAGCCACACCTGAGGCGCTCGTTCAAGGTCGGGATGCACCTGCCACACACGACAGGAGATAAGAGGTCTTACCTGGCGATGCACCTGACAGGTAATATGTCAGAGGATAACCACTTGTGGTAAGTGTATCTATGGGCCTCATCATGCTGAGCAAATCTTCAGCAAACTGACAAGTCAGCCTCAGGCCCGAGACTACAACATGTCTGTTACTTCTACCTGGCGTCTGGAACGTTCCTACTCACCTGTACTTTGTACAGGAACGTGTGTGATTGTACACGGTACACAGTACACTGTATATAGTACACAGTACACAGTACACAATACACTGTACACTGTACACTGTACACTACAACACCCACACCCAGTGCTTAGTCTTCTCTCCTAGTGGGACAGGGTGTGAGCAGACACTACTGAGCTGTCATTTCACTGCCTGCTGCCTGCCTGTCTGTCTGTCTGTCTGCCTGCCTTCTGCCTGCCTGCCTGCCTGCCTGCTGTCTGTCTGTCTGTCTGCCTGTCTGCCTGCCTGCCTGCCTGCTGCCTGTCTGTCTGTCTGTCTGTCTGTCTGTCTGTCTGCCTGTCTGCCTGCCTGCCTGCCTGCTGTCTGTCTGTCGGTCGCATTGTACTGTGATAATAATATAAAAAGGTAAAGGTTGTCTCCTAACCTTTTTCAGATCGTTAACGGGGTGAGGTGTTAGAGACTCACTTTTCTCGGGGGCAGCTTTAGTGAGGGTGGTGTCCATCTCTTCTCCCTCACCTCACCTCCCTCACCCCCTCACCTCCCTCACCCCCTCACCTCCCTCACCCACTCACCTCCCTCACCTCACCTCCCTCACGCCTGTGTGGAGTCAGGTACCCATACCCGCCCCCTGAAGTGAGCATCGCTACGCGGGTATCGAACCCGTGCGCCTCTCAGTTGTGACGCCAGCGCTGTAGCCACCCGGCTGTCCACTGCGAGGATGACGTGGCTGGGGATACATACCACCGGGCTTACCTCCGGGTTAGTCGCTGTCTAACGTGGTGAATGACAGACACAGCGACTACCACTGACGTGTTTCACACACTACCTTCTTCGCCACAGAAGACTGCCACATGTCACAGCTGTGACATCAGCTGTCATACCACGTGACGTGCCATCAGCAGGGGGAGGAAGCAGGCGGCGTGACGGGGTGCGCAAGGTGCTTCACACCTGCAGGTGATGCCGTCAGTTGATTGCTCGCCCCTCAGTTCCTCACGTCCCACGTGCCGGCGGTTAATCCCGGTCACGCCTGGCGCTGGGTGGGGTAGGGGTAGGGGTGGGGGTGGGGGTGGGGCAGCGAGTGGATTAGCCAGGGACTTGTTCACGCCGAGGTCAGCATAGCAAGTGCGTAATTAGCAGGTGCTCAGCCCTTGTCTCAACTCTCAGCTTATCGTGTGACGTGTACACAGGGAGGGTGGAGGTTGTTTTCATCACCACCTCCCCTCGCACACGGCGCCTCCTGCAGTTTGGCAGCTACCCGGTGTACAGATACAGGGCAGTAGGCGGTGATGTTGCTCTTTACGTGGGTGCAGGTGTTGGTGTACATGTTGTAGCGTAGACACAAGACGTCATGTCTACAATATTATGGGATGTCCGCCATTGTACCCAGTGTAACAGCCTGACTGTAGTGACGACCTACGTTGTCAGTTCCAGTCTTGCCTCCCGCACGTCCTCTTTTCTCTGTGTGTGTCGCACCCGAAAGTGGACTGGTGGCAGGGTAGACTCACTTGTTGACTGGTGTAGGGTCCACCCGCTGACACTGCCACCCGCTAGCATCTCTGTCTCTCTGTCTCTCTGTCTCTCACAAGCTCTCTCTCTCTCCGTGTACCCAACTGAAGCACAAGAAGTGTTCAAGGAAAGACAACCGTGTGTGGTGCTACCCGACACCGTTGCGGCAATGCTGCAGTTGCTGCTGCTGGCGTTGTTGGTGTTGGTGTTGGTGTTGGTGTGAGGGGGATGTGCACCACGTGTCTGTAATCAGCCGACAGATAAGAGCGACTGAGGAGCGGCGGGTGACAGCTGTCCGGACTGCTGCCAACAAACACACAAACACAAACACAAACACCATCCACACACTGGCACGTGCACAACACACAAACACAGGTTGGGCATGCGCGCGCACACAGTCAATACACATACTGATGTAGATATACAGACACACACATATATATATATCTGTACTGATGTAGATATACAGACACACATATATATATATCTCTGTGCTGATGTAGATGTACAGACACACACACACACCTATAAACATATATCTCTCTGTACTGATGTAGATGTACAGACACACACACACCTATAAACATATATCTCTCTGTACTGATGTAGATGTACAGACACACACACACAACCTATAAACATATATCTCTCTGTACTGATGTAGATGTACAGACACACACACACACCTATAACACACACACACACCAGCACGTGACGCCAGCGGAGGGCAGACGGTGGATGAGTTCCAGACGGCAAACAATAGACAAGGAAGAGAAGGTAATTAGTGATGGCATGACAGATGTCACGTGGCATTATGTCAGAGCGCGCCAGCCAGTCCAATTAGATTGGGTAATTACCGGTAATTACAGGCTGGCGTCTTCCATTGCCTTCAGCCTAATGAGAAGTTGATCAGCTCCATGTTGTGGCGCCATCTTACCTTCAACCTCATGAGAAGTCAGTCAGGGTGAGGCAAGGCCTCATATTTCTCCCTCCGTCCGTCTGCGTCCTTCCTTTTTTTTGTCTGTCTTCCAGCAATGTTCCTTGTCGCTTGTCTTTAAATATTCGCCTCCAGTGGTACTGTGCGCCCGGTGCCTGGCAATGGGAAGAACCCACAGCCTGCTGCTCTTGTGCTCCTTGTTATTGATGACGATATGGTGGAGCGAGGGTCGGGACTGGAAGTGAATACAGCTGTTGACTACTCGTGGGGTCAGAAGGAAGTGAATACAGCTGTTGACTACTCGTGGGGTCAGAAGGAAGTGAATACAGTTGTTGACTACTCGTGGGGTCAGAAGGAAGTGAATACAGCTGTTGACTACTCGTGGGGTCAGAAGGAAGTGAATACAGCTGTTGAGTACTCGTGGGGTCAGAAGGAAGTGAATACAGCTGCTGTCTACTCGTGGGGTCAGAAGGAAGTGAATACAGCTGCTGTCTACTCGTGGGGTCAGAAGGAAGTGAATACAGCTGCTGTCTACTCGTGGGGTCAGAAGGAAGTGAATACAGCTGCTGTCTACTCGTGGGGTCAGAAGGAAGTGAATACAGCTGCTGTCTACTCGTGGGGTCAGAAGGTGACAACAACGCCGAATGGTGACCAGGCGGAAGTGGCAAAGTTGTTGAGATCGTCGTTTGAATGGTAATGATGAAGTGTCACTAGACACTGTGTCACTGTGTGTAGCACTACTGTGAAGTAGTACTGTGTCACTAGGTGTGTCACTGTCAAGTAGCACTGTGTCAGTGTGTTCAGCAAGTCACTGTGTGTGTGTGTGTCAGCAAGTAGCACTGTGTCACTGTGTGTCACTAGCAATAGCACTGTGCACTGTGTGTGTTCATAGTAGCACTGTGTCACTGTGTGCACTGTGTCACTAGTAGCACTGTGTCACTGTGTGACTAGCAATAGCAAGTAGGTCACTGTGTGTCACTAGCAAGTAGCACTGTGTCAACTGTGTGTCATGCAAGCAGTAGCGTGTGTGTGCAAGTAGCACTGTGTCACATGGTGTGTCACAGCAAGTAGCACTGTGTCTGTGTGTCACTAGCTAGCACTGTGTCACTGTGTGTCACTAGCAAGTAGCACTGTGTCACTGTGTGTCACTAGCAAGTAGCACTGTGTCACTGTGTGTCACTAGCAAGTAGCACTGTGTCACTGTGTGTGTGCAAGTAGCACTGTGTCACTGTGTGTCACTAGCAAGTAGCACTGTGTCACTGTGTGTCACTAGCAAGTAGCACTGTGTCACTGTGTGTCACTAGCAAGTAGCACTGTGTCACTGTGTCTTGGTGTTAGCAAGTAGCACTGTGTCACTGTGTGTCACTAGCAAGTAGCACTGTGTCACTGTGTGTGTGTGCAAGTAGCACTCTGTCACTGTGTGTCACTAGCAAGTAGCACTGTGTCACTGTGTGTCACTAGCAAGTAGCACTGTGTCACTGTGTGTCACTAGCAAGTAGCACTGTGTCACTGTGTGTCACTAGCAAGTAGCACTGTCACTGTGTGTCACTAGCAAGTAAGCACTCTGTGTGTGTCACTGGTAGCACTGTCCACTAGTGTGTTCAAAGTAGCAACTGTCACTGTGTGTCACTAGCAAGTAGCACTGTGTCACTGTGTGTGTCACTCTGTTTTTGTAGCAGTAGCTGTGTTCATAGAGTAGCACTGTCACTGTGTGTCACTCAGCAAAGTGTCACTGTGGTCATAGCAAGTTAGCACTGTAGCACTGTGTCCACTAGCAAGTGTCACTGTGTGTCACTGCAAGTAGACACTGTGTCCACTGTGTGTCGACTAAGCAAGTAGCACTGTGTGTCACTGTGTGTGTCACTCGAGCAAGTAGCACACACGATGTTGTGTCACTGTGGTGTGTACTGTGTGGCTGCAGCAAGTAGCACTGTGTCAGTGTGTGTCTATCAGTAGCACTGTGTCACTGTGTGTTCACTAGTAGCAAGTAGCACTTGTGTCACTGTGTGTGTGTCACTAGGCAAGTAGCACTCTGTCACTTGTAGCATGTGTCACTGTGTGTCACTAGCAAGTAGCACTGTGTCACTGTGTGTGTCAGCAAGTAGCACTGTCACTGTTGTCACTGTGTGTGTCAAGCACTGTGTTCACTGTGTGTGGTCAAAAAAAACTTAGCAAGTAGCAAGTAGCTGGTGTCACAGTAGTGTGTATGTCCACGTAGCAAGTAGCACTGTGTCACTGTGTGTGTGTGTGCAAGTAGCACTCCTGTCATGTGTGTGTCACTAGCAAGTAGCACTGTGTCACTGTGTGTCACTGTTGTGTTCAGCAAGTAGCACTGTGTCACTGTGTGGCACCTAGTAGTGTGTCACTAGTAGCACTCTGTCACTGTGTGTCACTAGCAAGTAGCACTGTGTCACTGTGTGTCACTAGCAAGTAGCACTCTGTCACTGTGTGTCACTAGCAAGTAGACTGCACTGTCAATGTCACTGTCACTAAGCATGTTGCACTGTCACTAGCAAGTAGCACTCTGTCACTGTGTGTCACTAGCAAGTAGCACTGTGTCACTGTGTGTCACTAGCAAGTAGCACTGTCACTGTGTGTCACTAGCACTCTGTAACTCCCCTGTACTGTGTGTTAGCTAGCACTGTGTCACTGATGTGTCACTAGCAAGTAGCACTTGTGCACCATCGTGACTGTGTGGTAGCCTCACAACGCTGAGGACAACAACCTGATGGCGGACAGTGTCTCCAGAACTGTTTGTTTCCTAGAAATTCGCACATTCCTCCTCCTCCTCCTCCTCCTCTAGTCTGTGTTGAAAGTAAAATCCGCACACGAGACACAACGATACCGACACCAATGATGGCGACGACAAGAGTTAGTCACATTCACCTCGAGTGTGGGTGGTGATGGTGGTGCGTGGTGTGCATGAGGCAGCAAACACCGACTGAAGTTTGCTGACGTCAAACACTAACATCGGTGTGTGTAAGTAGCGTAAACAAAGAAGTAAATAATAAAGTGTGCTCAGCTTAGCATTGCCACCTCCCCAACCCTCTATACCAGGGGTGGGCAATTCATTTTCCCAGGGGGCCGCATGAGACATTGGGATGGTGTTAGAGGGCCGGACTAATATAGTTAACTGTTTTACAAATACTGTATATACAGTGGAACCTTGGTTAACGAACACCTCGGATAGCGAATATTTCGGATAGCGAACAAAATTTCGGATAACGAACAGCCACGTGAACCACACGTAAAGGTTGTCTCTCAAGTTTTCTGTTTAAATGCTTTCGTTAATGATTTTATGTTTATTTAACTCCATTTATATTGCATTATAACTGTTCTCAAACAAATACCTATATATAATAGCCTGTAACTTTCAAATATTAGCGAGTCAACAGGGGCTGGGAACAAATTAAATCTATTTCCTTTATTTCTTATGGAAAAAATCGTTTCGGATAACAAACATTTCGGATAACGAACAGCTTTCCAGAACGGATTAAGTTCGTTAACCGAGGTTCCACTGTATACATATACTGGCGGGCGGGCCAGCGGACGGGCCGGTCAGAGACAGCAGGAGGGCCTGATCCGACTGTCCGTGGGGTGTCGCTGCTATCATGTTTGGGGAAGTCGTGTGTCAGCCATGTTGACTGAAACTGATCTTGACTACATCCGGGCAGACAACTCTGACGTCCTTAGTTGACTGCTCGTAACGTGCACTGACCTCACCATGGTGAGCTTTCACACACTCACTGCTCCCCTCATCTACAATCTCCTCTATGTCACGCGCCCTTGGTGTCACGTGTCTGTGCTGACGTCAACGACAATGGCGCTGCTGACACCTCAAGCAAGAGGTCAAGGAACATCATTAACCCTCAAACTGCCAGGAGTGGGCGTGGCTGACAGAGGACAGGAGACAGAAACTGGGCCGAGAGAGACAAGAGGAGGAGGACAAGAAGTTTCTTGTGGAATAAACTGTTTGTGGCTGCCATCTTGGCTTGTACCACTGAACCACCTACAGATGTCTGCACAGTGTGGTGTCTGTGTGCAGCTGACATCAGTGATGCTTTAGTTAATCGTCGTCACGTCACAATCGTCGTTCGTTGCTATCATCATAAACATCGTCACCGTCATTATCCTTGTCGTTATCATAAACTGACTGTTAGGACTGCTGCCATGGTAACCTGCAGCAAAAGGCCACTTGGTACTGTGAGACCTCTAGTGGTGACGTTTATAATGGCCGCCGAGTGTCAGTAGTGCTGTGGTTAATTCTTGTGACGTCACATAATGTGAAATTTGCCGGTGGCGAGGGTTAGGGTTAACCCTCTCTGTCTCTCTGTTGATGCCAGTCTGTCATCCCGTTTCGCTTTCATTCTCTTTATATCGCCTGTCTCTCTGTCTTCGTGTCTCCTGGTCTTCGTCTCTCTGTCTTCGTGTCTCTGTCTTCGTGTCTCACTGTCTTCGTCTCTCTGTCTTTGTGTCTCTGTCTTCGTGTCTCACTGTCTGTGTGTCTCTCTGTCTTCGAGTCTCCCTGTTTCCATGTCTTCGTGTCTCTCTGTCTTTATGTCTCCCCGTCTTCGTGTCTCCCTGTCTTCGTATCTTTCTGTCTTCGTGTCTCCCTGTCTGTCTCCACTTTGTCTTCCTGTCTGACTGTCTGTCTGTCTGCCGGTGTGTTTATATTTATGTGCACCATGCCACCCACACTGGGTAAGAAAGCCATCGACTGGTGACATGTTGTGAGGCAGAAGACTCAAGTCTGACAGAAGAGAAGAGTTTTGTTTGTTGCGAGGAAGAAAGTCACGTGAGGAGAAGACATGGCGAGAGGAACTTTCCTTGCCACTCACCCTGACTCACCCCTGGCTCGTCATCAGCAGATTGGCCCCATGTGCGGGGAGGTAAGCCGTGTGGACAAATGTGATTGGATCACGCCAGAAATCTGTCGGACCGCGCAACTGTCATTGCCTGCGCATGCGCACCGCGGCTGTACGGGATGAAAAATGGCGGCCGGAGCTTTGTGTGGTGGGCGCTGGCCGCAATCTGTCCATGGCTATGGCATCCACAGCTGCCCCCCCATCTGCCACCGGCAGGATACCTCAGCTGCCAGGGGGATACGGTCCATTCCATTGAGAACTTGGGCCACCAGCGCCATCTGCGAACCGGCCACCGCCATCCTCCTCCTCTCCTCTCCCTCCACCGCCACAGACTGGAGGGTCGATAACCAAATGAAGTCAGCGTTACAAGCGGCTGACCTCTGATACAGGTCACTGGGTCATGTCACGGCCTTATACGTCTTTCTCTCTCTTTCTCACTCATTTATACATCTCTCTCTCACACTGCCTTATACGTCTTCTCTCTCTCTCACTCATTTATACATCTTTCTCTCTCTCACTCATTTATACATCTTTCTCTCTCTCACACACTCTCATCGCCTTATGCATCTCTCTCTGTCACACACACACTAACATACATCTCACACACACACACGCCTGTCTCACTTCGTTTTCACCCGGCTGTGGGCACGTGAGACTTTTGTCATGTGAGTGACCGTCAGGTGCTGTGGGTGGCTGTGGCTGTGGGTGGCGATGTTTTGGTACAAATGTTTGTTTTCCAGTGCAAGACCTCTCTGTCCACTGCCGTCTGACTTAACGGCTTGTACACATATGTGCTCTCTGTCCATCTGTCAATCCACCCGTTACTCAAAGACCCAAGGGACGTCCGCTGTGCAGGTAGTGAGGAGGCGGGTGCACACAGCACCTTGCACACCAAGGTACCTGACACCACACGGGTGGACACAGCACCTTGCACACCAAGGTACCCGACACCACACGGGTGGACACAGCACACCATGGTACCCGACACCACACGGGTGGACACAGCACACCATGGTACCCGACACCACACGGGTGGACACAGCACACCATGGTACCCGACACCACACGGGTACACACAGCCGTTCCTGAGCTCCACTTTGTCTTTCATGTGGTCTGCGCTTTACTAACACGTGTGGCAGGTGGTGGGGAGGATGTGCTCCATGTTCCCCATTCCCCATGTTGTACATTCCCCGCCTGCCACCCGCTCCCACAGGTTGGGGCAGCCATGATGGTGGTGAGGGTGGAAGCAAACTATGGAGGCGCCGCACTTGTCAGGTCAAACCACTCACGTGCTCCGTGTGTCGGGCCCTTAGAACCTCGTAGCCAAGACATGGTGCACCGAGTGCAGTCTGCTGCCGCACGTGCTGCACGTGCTTGTGACGTGTGTGTGTGTGTGTGTGTGACGTGTGCACGGCTGAGTAATACGTCACCTACAGATACAAACAAGATCACCTGTGAGTACACACACACGTGTACACAGGTCCCTGACGTATACCCTGGGTTAACGTATGTGACAGGTCGAACTGTGACGGCGGCCACAACGTGCGGCAAACGTAGCGAAGACGTAAAACAGGAAAACGTAGTTCAGCGCATTGACAGATGATGGACGGTGCTATCGCTGTAAGACAGTGCTACCTGTAACAGTGGTCTGTAAGACAGTGCTACCTGTAACAGTGGTCTGTAACACTAGTACCTGTAACACAGTACTCGCTGTAATATACTGCTGTCTGTAACAGTCACGTGGTCAGTACTCAGTTGTGTGCTGTGTATATATATATTGCAGTCTATGTCGACCTGCACATTTACCGCTATATATATACATGCCAGGTGTTTATATTTAACTGTGCCACGTGACAGATGTGTAAGTCAGCGTGTGGATAGTGATTGTATATATATATTGTAGTGTATATGGTGTACGATGGTTGATGTGCCGCTCTGGAGGTGTAAATGTGACAGAGTATATTTACTTGTGATATACACGTGGTCACCGTGCACATTGAGTGGTTCATACGAAATATATTTGTGATGTCTACATGTACACTAGAGGATCATACGGGAGGTGTATATTGTATATTTGTGATGTCTACATGTACACTACAGGATCATACATACAGGAGGTGTATATTGTATATTTGTGATGTCTACATGTACACTAGAGGATTATACATACAGGAGGTGTATATTATATATTTGTGATGTCTACATGTACACTACAGGATCATACGGGAGGTGTATATTATATATTTGTGATGTCTACATGTACACTACAGGATCATACATACAGGAGGTGTATATTGTATATTAGTGATGTCTACATGTACACTACAGGATCATACATACAGGAGGTGTATATTGTATATTTGTGATGTCTACATGTACACTACAGGATCATACATACAGGAGGTGTATATTGTATATTAGTGATGTCTACATGTACACTACAGGATTATACATACAGGAGGTGTATATTGTATATTAGTGATGTCTACATGTACACTACAGGATCATACGGGAGGTGTATATTGTATATTTGTGATGTCTACATGTACACTACAGGATCATACATACAGGAGGTGTATATTGTATATTAGTGATGTCTACATGTACACTACAGGATTATACATACAGGAGGTGTATATTGTATATTAGTGATGTCTACATGTACACTACAGGATCATACGGGAGGTGTATATTGTATATTTGTGATGTCTACATGTACACTACAGGGTCATACATACAGGAGGTGTATATTATATATTTGTGATGTCTACATGTACACTACAGGATCATACGGGAGGTGTATATTATATATTTGTGATGTCTACATGTACACTACAGGATCATACATACAGGAGGTGTATATTGTATATTTGTGATGTCTACACGTACACTACAGGATCATACATACGGGAGGTGTATATTATATATTTGTGATGTCTACATGTACACTACAGGATCATACATACAGGAGGTGTATATTATATATTTGTGATGTCTACATGTACACTACAGGATCATACGGGAGGTGTATATTGTATATTTGTGATGTCTACACGTACACTACAGGATCATACATACGGGAGGTGTATATTGTATATTTGTGATGTCTACATGTACACTACAGGATCATACATACAGGAGGTGTATATTGTATATTTGTGATGTCTACATGTACACTACAGGATCATACATACAGGAGGTGTATATTGTATATTTGTGATGTCTACATGTACACTACAGGATCATACATACAGGAGGTGTATATTGTATATTTGTGATGTCTACATGTACACTACAGGATCATACGGGAGGTGTATATTATATATTTGTGATGTCTACATGTACACTACAGGATCATACGGGAGGTGTATATTATATATTTGTGATGTCTACATGTACACTACAGGATCATACATACAGGAGGTGTATATTGTATATTTGTGATGTCTACATGCTCACTACAGGATCATACATACAGGAGGTGTATATTGTATATTTGTGATGTCTACACGTACACTACAGGATCACTAGAGGATTATACATACAGGAGGTGTATATTATATATTTGTGATGTCTACACGTACACTACAGGATCATACATACAGGAGGTGTATATTGTATATTTGTGATGTCTACACGTACACTACAGGATCATACATACAGGAGGTGTATATTGTATATTTGTGATGTCTACATGTACACTACAGGATCATACATACAGGAGGTGTATATTGTATATTTGTGATGTCTACATGCATAAGGATCATACATACAGGAGTATATTGTATATTTGTGATGTCTACATGTACACTACAGGATCATACATACAGGAGGTGTATATTGTATATTGTGATGTCTACATGTACACTACAGGATCATACATACAGGAGGTGTATATTGTATTTGTGATGTCTACATGTACACTACAGGATCATACGGGAGGTGTATATTATATATTTGTGATGTCTACATGCTCACTACAGGATCATACATACAGGAGGTGTATATTATATATTTGTGATGTCTACACGTACACTACAGGATCATACATACAGGAGGTGTATATTGTATATTTGTGATGTCTACATGTACACTAGAGGATTATACATACAGGAGGTGTATATTATATATTTGTGATGTCTACATGTACACTACAGGATCATACATACAGGAGGTGTATATTGTATATTTGTGATGTCTACATGCTCACTACAGGATCATACATACAGGAGGTGTATATTGTATATTTGTGATGTCTACATGTACACTAGAGGATTATACATACAGGAGGTGTATATTATATATTTGTGATGTCTACATGTACACTACAGGATCATACATACAGGAGGTGTATATTGTATATTTGTGATGTCTACATGTACACTAGAGGATTATACATACAGGAGGTGTATATTATATATTTGTGATGTCTACATGTACACTACAGGATCATACATACAGGAGGTGTATATTGTATATTTGTGATGTCTACACGTACACTACAGGATCATACATACAGGAGGTGTATATTGTATATTTGTGATGTCTACACGTACACGTGGTCCACGTGCACATTGAGTGGTACACCTGTAGACGGCAGGTGTATACATATATCTGTAATACACTCGGTGTACACATCTAGCGATACACGTGGTGAGTGTATATTTGTGTTCTAGACATCGGTGTGTAGATGTTGGGATGTCAACATCTACATGTCTATGGTGATTTGGGGCGAGATGTCGTACGTGTAGCTCGCTGACGGTCAGGTTCTCTCCCCTGACAAGAGCTACAAGGAGGGAATGAAAGATGGAAATGGGAGGACGTCACGTGCAGTCACTTGTCCTCCAGTTACGTGATGACGTCACGTGCAGTCACTTGTCCTCCAGTTACGTGATGACGTCACGTGCATACATACGTCACGTGCAGTTAGTGACCTCTGTAGACAAGAATACTGCCCCCCACTCTCGCCTTCACTGCCTCGTATCACTGACAGCAAAGAAGTAAGCAATCCAGTCAGCCTCTCCTCCCTCACAGCGGGAGGTACCAGTGCCTGTCCACGTGACCCTCACTGTGAGGTCATGCTGACGTCGAGACAACTGTAACGAGTGGTTGATGACCAGCCATTGCATGTGGAGAGGAAAGTCATCAAACTCGTGAGTTCAGTTCGGTGGCTGTTGTCAGTGACGTCACAGTCTTCACCACAACCTTGACCTGCGGGTCAAGAAGCCGATCATTGATCTCCAGGTTCACAGTAGTGACGGGCAGCTGCTCCCCCCAACCCCCAATCAAGCATCCTCATCTGAACCAGTGTCGTCTGCTCCACCTTTCCATCGACGACTTTCCCTCCCCCTCTTACCCCCCTGCTGCACATGCGCGCTAACTGCCGCTTGCCTCTCACCTCGTGCCGCCAGCGCCGCCCGGCGGAGTGAAGTGTGGTTGAGCGTGGGGGGAGGGCGAAGGGAGAGAATAGAAGGGAGGGGAGGAGGAGGGGGGCGACGATTAGTGTAATCGCCAAGCGGCCACCATGACACAAGGCGGCGAGAGCAGCGGAATGCGGCCCCCCCTGTCCTCCCCCCTCCCCTCACCCCCCCGCCCAGCCCCGGGAGGCGTGTTTACGGACGGCGAGCGGCGACAGTGAGTCTGGCCAACACCTGGGCCTCGCCGCTTATCGGCCCTTTGCTGCGCTCCTCCATTCTCTCACAAGCAAGCGTACGGGGGCAGATAACTGCGACTGGCTGCCGACCTCCTACGCCCCGCACCGGGGGCAGGGGGGTGTAATGTTGGAGGGGGGGGACGAGAGGTCCTACGGGGAGTGACACGCTCTCTTGAGTCGCTGGTGTGTGTGTGCTTAGCATCCAGCCTGCGGGCGCTACCCGCCTAGTCATCTGCAATCACAGTGTGTGTATGTGTGTGTGAGCAGTCTGCACCTCAGTCACGTCACTCGCAACCCGCGTGTCGACATCTACAAAGTCTTGGAGAAACATATCGACACACATATATCGACAAACACATCGACAAACATATCGACACACATATTGACAAATGTTTTAGTATTTTCAGCTTTGACAAGGGCTTACAGTTGAAATGTGTGGAGCAGCTGAACCTGACATTAGACAGTCAGCACCTCACCGCACTCTACAGCATGTAGAGCATCTGCACAACAGTTACAGTCGTCTTACAGTATATCTACAGAACACTTACAGTATGTCTACAGAATACTTACAGTGTATCTACAAAACACTTACAGTATATCTGCAGAACACTTACAGTATCTGCAGAACACTTACAGTATATCTACAGAACACTCACAGTGTATCTACAGAACACTTACAGTATATCTACAGAACATTTACAGTATATCTACAGAACACTCACAGTGTATCTACAGAACACTCACAGTATATCTACAGAACTCTTACAGTATATCTACAGAACACTTACAGTGTATCTACAGAACACTTACAGTATATCTACAGAACACTTACAGTATATCTACAGAACACTTACAGTGTATCTACAGAACACTTACAGTGTATCTACAGAACACTTACAGTATATCTACAGAACACTTCAACAGTGTATCTACAGAACACTACCTATGGTGTAGGTCAAAGACCAATGCGAACACTTGCTGCAATCCGTCAGTAAACGGCGACGGACGTCACTAACGGCTGAAACTGCAGAAAATCTACAGAACAAAAATGTTAGTGACGTCAGGAGCACCAACAGGTCACAGTCACAGTAAACAACAGTAGACACAGTGCACGACATTCACTTCACACTTCAGTGACAAACATGTCACGTGACTCACGTGTTTACAGACATCACACTCACAACCACAACAAACATCAAGGAGAACTACAATGAGTAGAAAACAAGCGCGCGCGCACACACAGACCATAAAATATCTCTTTATTCAGCAAATAAAAGCCGGAGTGATGGAGGCTGCACACAGACATGTTCGTCTTTCACTCTTCCCGTCGTCCAGGCCGACTATAGACGCTGCGTGTAGACAAAAACACTCGTGTAGTCCTCAAGGTCTGTGATTGCGTATCTCAATGTGTTTGTGTGCTTGTCCCTGCAATCCTCCGTCACTCCCTGTAGGACCGGAAAGGCCGCCAGGGGGCGGTGAGTGAGTGAGGGAGGATTTCCCACAGTCGGGGTCGCGCGGGGCCAGACAGCACGGCGCTATGAGGCGGCAATCTCTTTATCCTCCTCTCGCCACCGTCTGATCGACCTGAAAAGGTGTTAAACGATTAAAACTTCTTTGAAACACACTGGGCTTCCCCCCGGACTGGTGAGAGAGAGACTCACAACTCCACACCTCCTCCTGTCCCACGTGGAGACCTCGGCCCTCGCGTGTTTTCACGGAAGACCAGAGACAGGTGGGTGGGCAGGTACTTACACAAGTTACAGTAAGTGTCGGGACCAAAGGCTGACAGCTTGCTGATCTTCTGGCATCTTCTGTCGTCGTCAGTGCCAGACTGACCCCTAGTGTCTGCCGTTTGATTTCGCACCTGTTGCTAGCCTAGTCACCTGCCATGTGACGGCACGCTCACCTAGGGAGCTGTTTCCTTGTCTCCAGTTGAACCCCACCCCCACACACACCCGACCCTTGTGGAGACGATCGCCCTGAGCGTGGGAAGTAGACTATTGCAGCAGCAGCAGCCCGCAGGTGGACAGAGCGGACGTCATCGCCAGGTAACCGCCCGACAAGCAGTTGACCTGTCCGCGTGTCTGCTGACCCCTTGGGGTCAACACCATCAGCATCTAATTATCCCACTGAGCTAAAGGCACGAGAAAGGCACCGGATGGTCAGCCTTCCCTCGGACAAAGTACAGTCGCCGTCAGGGGCCGTGAGGTGGCGCCAGAGTGACCTCCCCTGGCGACATGTCGTCTGCCGACTTACGTGGCCGCGACGTACTTGCGACGTTCCTGTGTCTCGAGCCCCGTCCTCCCGACAGGTGGAGCCGCCAGCCTGGCGCCGCATTGCGTGGTCAGGGTCCCTCCTCTCCCTTGTCTACACCCCCTCTCCTCCTGGGGCCGCTCACCTGTGTCAAGAGGAACTAACTTCTCCTCCCAACTGCTCGCCCACCCTCCCCACCCCTCCACCCTCCCTGCTGAGTGTCGCTCACTGCCTCACTGTGGGGTGGGATGGGGTGATAACTCACTGTGGGGGGCAGGAGGAAGAGGAGGTTTCCTCCATCACTGGCGGCGCCGTGTAATGACGAGGACGAAATGTCAGCCCCGCACGTGCACGACACTACTGCGAGTTACGGGCCCTGAGCTGCGGCATTGCAGGACAGCTTGACCAGGCCGCCAGAGGGCGTTGTTATTAACCTTAGGTTAGAGTAGGTTAGAGTGTGTTGATTATTCCGACAGCAGCAATAAACTAGTCAGAGGACGAAAACCACATTTTGTAGGAAAACTTGGTTTTTGATGAGATGTAGCGGCAGTTGGTGTAGTTGATGAGATGTAGCTGCATGTGGCGCCATCTGGGATTAAAAACCGGAAATCACCTGCACACCTGTGTGGTGCTGACTGTATGGATGATGTAATGTTCATACATGAGGCTGACGTCTACATAGTTACATACTTACCAAATATTGTTTGATAATTAGTGCTTTGACACTGTCTGCAGTATACAAACTATCCAGGCCAGACGTCACGCCACTATGTGACGTGCATCTCGATGTCACTGCTACAGGTGGCTGGTCACTTCCTCCCCTCCCCCCACCTCGTCTCCGCCCTCGCACCACGTGATCAGAGTGCAGCCCAACGGCCAGACTCTGACGTCAGCCACAAAGTACCGTTAGTAGACTCGGCTACTCGGACAGCAGTCACCTGTCACCTGTCACTCGACACGAGGCGGTGCTGAGGAGATTAGGTTGATGTTTTAAATGTTAGGGGACAGTGGGGAGGGTCTGTACCTCCTGTTCATGATTTAATTTAAATGTTAGGGTCTGTACCTCTTGCTAATGTTTTAAATGTCAGAGGACAGCAGGGAGGGTCTGTACCTCCTGTTCATGATTTAAATGTCAGAAAACTGTAACCACGGCAACGCTTTCTTTCTCTGACATGCACAACACATGCTGTTGTTGACACATTGTAGTAACACCACAAGCACCACGACGATTCCTCAGCCTGTCGGTCCCTCCACCTGCCCTCTGCACCCACAGGCCCCTGGTCTTCAGGTGAGGTGGTCACGTGCACAGTGGCTTTGTGGAGACCACGTGACCGTTTGTGCAGACCCTGTATGGCACAGCAGCATGCTGCGTTTTTCACCTGCAAACATTTGTGACTGTCATCTCAACAATGACGTGCAAGCACCTGCGATATTGATTAAGAAATATTTGCATTCAAGGCCACCCCACGTGTTGACGGCTGACACCGCGTGTGAACGCTCACCGCCACACGGACGCCACCTGGAGGTCGATGACAACATTCAAGTGTCGAACTCCTGTCGTCAGGTCGTCAACATGATTATCGGTCATCCTCGTGCAGTAACCACCAGAGAAACCTCCTTGTGGACGCTGACATACAGTGGTTGTGCCGAGTCCCACTGGACCGCGGCCTGACACCGCCAGGTAGGTCACGGACGTCACGTGACACCAGAGCGCAGCACCTGTAGTTACCTGAGATGTGCACAGGTGGACGTGGAGTTGGATGGACGTGTGGCGGGGGCTGCTCAATGAAATGACTGTTGGCGGCGTGTCTGGCTGGTTGACAGTGCAGGTGTCTGCTCATTAGCCTGCCGCACAGGACACCCAGCAGATGGCGATATTAGAATTATTGTCAAAGACGTTTTTAACGTCTTCGCAGGTGGCGCTGTCTGTCTTTCTCTCGCTCGCTCTCCCGAATAATACAGTTATTTTTAGCTGTGTAGGTGTCCACTACATGTCTGGACAAAAAGTAAGATTATCCACCTGTTTGAACGCTCTGATCACGTGACTTTTGTGTGGGCACGGGGGGGACTAGTGACGTGATGGCATGACGTTACCACTTTCGTCACGTGACCCGGCAAGACTGTCAGTTCTCACAGTGTCGAGTTTTCTCGCGAGGAGGCCAGTAACATAACACACACAACATACACACATACAACATACACAACAGACATCCACAGTTTATGTTTGTACACACATCCACAGTTTATGTTTGTACACACATCCACAGTTTGTGTTTGTACACACACATCCACAGCTGTTTATGTTTGTACACACATATCCACAGCTGTTTATGTTTGTACACGCACAGTCGAGAGCTCGGATGACATTATCGTCAACAACAAACATAAAGATGCTAATGTGGACTTTGAGGACTTTGCCCAGTTTGACCTGACCTGACCTTTGAGTGTCTGACAATAACAACTCGCCACAAGACTGTGATTACAAACTATTTTCCCTCACTGCCACACCAGAGACCATCACAACCATCTGTTGTTGGAAACTATTTTGTTCAAACTGTCAAGACTGTTCTTGTCAACCATTCTCCGACTAATTTCTTAGACAACAAGACTGTCGGTGATTGTAAAATATTTCTGTAGTTTTGTGACACAACAAGACTGTCTGTGACTGTAAAATATTTCTGTAGTTTTGTGACACAACAAGACTGTCGGTTGTTGTAAAATATTTCAAGAGTTTTGTGAGACTAACAAGACTGTCGGTGATTGTAAAATATTTCAAGAGTTTTGTGACACAACAAGACTGTCTGTGACTGTAAAATATTTCTGTAGCTTTGTGACACAACAAGACTGTCGGTTGTTGTAAAATATTTCTGTAGTTTTGTGACACAACAAGACTGTCTGTGACTGTAAAATATTTCTGTAGTTTTGTGAGACTAACAAGACTGTCTGTGACTGTAAAATATTTCTGTAGTTTTGTGACACAACAAGACTGTCGGTGATTGTAAAATATTTCTGTAGTTTTGTGACACAACAAGACTGTCTGTGACTGTAAAATATTTCTGTAGTTTTGTGAGACAACAAGACTGTCGGTTGTTGTAAAATATTTTCCATAATTTTTAAAACTGTCAAGACTGTTTTAAACTATTTTTCATGACTGCCACCCACTGAGCAAGCTGACTGTTTTTCCCAAACAATAATTGGTGTGTGATGTAACATGTGTGATGTAACAGGTGGGGCGAACCGTGTGACATCACCAATAATACACATCACCACCATTAAAACTGTTTTAGCGGGAAGAAATCTGTTTTATGTCAGTTGTCATTAGCTGCACGGAGGTTGATTGCCATCCTGAGTGCTGTGTGAGCAAGTCAAGTCGTGTCATGTCATGTCATGTCATCTCAACGGTGGAATTAATTTCTCGCGAAGTTAGGAGACAGTCACATCCTTGCTTCCTCTTCTTCCATCTCTTCTGTCTTCCATAGCATGTTCGTTCACCAGGCGGCGCCAGTGGCAAGTCCACGCATCTACACACAGAGAAGGGGGTGCAGGAGGGGTGGGGGTATTCCCTCCCCCAGCCCCTCTACCCTCCCAGCCTCCCACCCGTTCTTAAGCTGAGCGACATGATTGCTGTCTCCTCTGTGACGAATTCACCTCTTGGAACACTGAGTGGAATGTGGAACCCTTACTTCATCTGGCAGTTGACATGTTTTCAGTTTTCGGGTATTTACTGGTATCATCACAGTCCTACCCTGATTGTCGATGTCTGACGTATAAAACTTTGTTGTAAATGGCAATAAGACAGATGTTTCCTACACACTTGGAAGATTGCTGTTCACCAATTAAGTTCCGTGTATTTCTGTCAGTCGGGTGGCCAGGGTCGGGCTCTGATCCTCTCCGTCTAGCTGTCAAAGCCGCTCTGTCCTCGTGTGTCGGGTGTATGGCTAGTCCACCAACGTCCGCCACCAACACCACAAACAACATTCATCGCCTGAATGTAACAACCGTCGGTTTTTAATGTATGCAAGAGGCAAAGATAATTATTATCAACGAAAATACATGTTTGGAGTCCGCAATGAGGTGACTGGACTTGTAGGAAGATGTGACAGCTTGTTGGGCTGTGGTCAGTTGACGGGTGGACACTGGGGTACTGGAGTATCAACACTTCTACAAATGTCCTCGCTGTCAGCATCGTCAATAAGACATCCTCCCCCACACTGCCTCGTCCACTATACAAGAGTATAGATGATAGAGATGAGTATGGATGAGTATGGATGAGTATAGATGAGTATACGAGTACTCAGGACGAGCACACGGTGATTACACAGGCTGACAGCAATCATCTTCGTGAGGGTCTTGACTGAGGCAACTGTGGCTACAACGGATGTCAATGCATCTGTTTATAACTGGGAGGGCCGCGGGTTATTGTCATCACCTCTGACCAAAAGCAGAAGAAAGACATTTCACTTCAGAGAACATCTCGATGGGTGTGACGGCCAGCCTCTCCCCTACCTCTCCTTGCTGAGCCACCCGTAGAGGACTGCTCATCTTGAGGACAGACATCGAAATTATCTCATGTTGCAAATATTCTGTGAAAACCTCGTCCGTGATTGATGATGTTTTACTGTTGCGGAGGTTGGTGGGATGAACACGTGACAATATTGGAGGTGAGTGGCGAGTGTCCACAGCCAGCAGTGTCCTGGCAAGTCCACCCGCCGTGACAACTATTACTTACCATCGCCACCCGCTCCTGGCCGAGGATGCACCCGGCTGGCCAATCACAGCCGCCGAGACTTGCACCTCGGGACACGAGCGAGGGACCCCTGGGCGGAGCCTGGCTGCGGCGGTAGGCGGGTCGGAGGTGCAAGAAGGGGCGGAGCCAGGGGCGTGCGGGGAGGTGGAGGGGCGGGTGGGAGGACTCACAGGTGTGCGGCGGCCACGCTAACACTTGAGACTAGCGGCGCCAGGCTGTCTGGCCCTGCGAGCTTTGCCTTCAATACCTCCACACACTCCGCGCCAGGTGTGTTGCTACATCAGCCAGCAACAGGACAAGTCGGCTCCACACCCCCTCCCCTGCCAGTCTGGCACCATCCCACCCCCCCACTGCTCACGTGCGAGAGTGGGATAAAGCAACACACCTTGAAGGGAAAGTAAGTGAAAAAAGAAGTTTGAAGACATGAGCGCATCTAATTAAAAAATACCGCAAATGGAGGGCGGCGATAAGGACACGGGGCTGGACTTCCTCTCCTCGCCGTCTGTAGCTTCGGTCGGTGAACCATCTTCACGAGGAAAGTCCACCCCCACCCTCATCATCACCCCCCCCTCCTACCCCTATGTGCAAGTGAGGAAAGTTGGTGCTGTGAGGAGCACGAATCCACCCCGTGTACCCGACACACGTGCTGAGGTGGCGCTGGTGAGGGACAACTGCAACAGCAACAACCTTCAGCTGATTGTTGGCATGTCACGAGTCTCGCCAGCGCCTTTCGTGAGATAAAGATGTTAGTCTGCCAGTGACAGGTCCACAACCATCTTGTACTTGACGTGAAACAATGAAGATAATGTGATGGAGGGCGATGATTGTAGCGATGGGTGATAACAAAGCCTGCTACAAGCCCTGGCGGTCCACACACCTCAGTCTCCGCCTGTACCTGAGGTCACAGGACTCTACAATCCTCGAGCTGGAGACTTCGGACTGGAGGGCTTCAATCAACAGTAATGAAATAGAACAAAAAGTGAAAATCAGACATAGTGGTCTGTGACGTGACATCGTCTAGTGACGTGTCCTGTCCGATTGCTGCCATTTGTGTGTCACGTAACACGTGACATCGTCTAGCAACGTGCACACGTGTCCTGTCCGACTATCGACATATTTGTGTGTGACGTGAGATTATTTTGTAATAACAGGATGCTAGGAGTAGCAAGGAATGAGCTAACTAACATGGATGTTTGTCCTACAAGACTTGCGGTGACGTTCATCCCGTGTAGGAAGCTTGTGTGAGTCTCGTGACTGTCGTGTTTCCCCGTGAAAATATTTGTAATTTGTCTCGTGCTATGGAGAGAGAATTCTCTATGATAACTCGTCACATTATGTGTGATCTAGTGAGAATATTTTGTGATAAAATGTAAATGTGTGGTGTTTTGTGATGTCATGTGAGTTGTGTGATTACACGCGGTGTTACGCACTCACTGCTCCCCCTGTTCATCCACTGCTCACCCTCTGTTCATCTACTGCTCACCCTTGTTCAATCACACCTCTGTTCATCCACTGCTCACTCTCTGTTCATCCACTGCTCACTCCCTCTGTTCATCCACTGTTCATCCACTGCTCACCCTCATGCACCCCAACCCTACGACGAAAGCGACTGAAGGAAGAGTAGACACGAACCGCCAGGAACAAGTCGGAAAACGCACAGACAAATACGCGAATAAAACACAAGACAAACGGGAATACAAGCAGACGCGCAGAGTAACATATGGTGAAAAAGTGGGAGACAGAGACATGGCCAGCCAGCCAGCCATCCAGCAAGGGCTGGTGTGGGGAGATGCATGGCTTAACGGCTTGTGTTCTACACAGATATCGAGTGATCACCTGCTTTGATTGCGTTGTTGAGGGATTGAGAGAAGACGGGAGGTGGCAGAGGTCAGAGACAGGTTCAAACACGAAAGGTCGGGTGTAAGCGCTTTGAACTGTCATCTGTTGGCACCTGTGCTACAGACTGACGCAGTCAAGCGGATCAGGACCCAGGTGGATCTCTCCCTCCATCCAGCCACCAAGGACGAGGCTACTGCACGGGTGTTACCTGTCCCTCCCCCACACACACACCACCCGTAAGACTTTGCAGGGTGTCACCGGCCGTCTTCATGTTCTACCCAGGATATTGCCTCCCCTTCTTCAAGGATTGTCTGCCGTATCCAGGCTATTGTCTCCAAGTGCCAGGAGGATTATCCTTGTTTCCAGGATACAGTTGCCAGTACTCGGGGTGCTGATACCCGTTTGTAGACTATGCTGCACCAGTACACTTGTTTCGTATGGGCGCCGAGCTACACCATGCTTTGATGTTTATAGAATTGATAAACAGCTACACCATTGTGTACCTACATAATGTAGTCTATACTTACACAATTCAGGTCTGTAGGTAGGGAATGAACTTGACAGCGATAGAATACACTGTAAGTATAAATTATAAAAACATTGTATACAGTAGGGATGAACTGTCGAAGCGATAGAATTTAAGTAAAAATAAATACATTGGTATAAAAGGGTATGAACTTGACAGAAATAGAATACACTGTAATATAAATTATAAAGACATTGTATAAGTAGGGAATGAACTTGACCAGCGATAGAATACACTGTAAGTATAAATTAAAATACATGTATAAGTAGGATGAACTTGACAGCGATAGGATGCTGTAATATAAATTATAAAACATTGTATAAGTAGGAATGAACTTGACAGCGATAGAATGACACTGTAAGTGTAAATATAAATAACATTGTATAGAGTAGGGAATGAACTTGACAGCGATAGGAATACACTGTAAGTATAATATTATATAATACATTGTATAATAGGGGAATGAACTTGACAGCGATAGAATACACTGTAAGTATAAATTATAAATACATTGTATAAGTAGGGAATGAACTTGACAGCGATAGAATACACTGTAATATAAATTATAAATACATTGTATAAGTAGGGAATGAACTTGACAGCGATAGAATACACTGTAATATAAATTATAAATACATTGTATAAGTAGGGAATGAACTTGACAGCGATAGAATACACTGTAAGTGTAATTATAAATACATTGTATAAGTAGGGAATGAACTTGACAGCGATAGAATACACTGTAATATAAATTATAAATACATTGTATAAGTAGGGAATGAACTTGACAGCGATAGGATACACTGTAAGTGTAAATTATAAATACATTGTATAAGTAGGGAATGAACTTGACAGCGATAGAATACACTGTAAGTATAAATTATAAATACATTGTATAAGTAGGGAATGAACTTGACAGCGATAGGATACACTGTAAGTGTAAATTATAAATACATTGTATAAGTAGGGAATGAACTTGACAGCGATAGGATACACTGTAAGTGTAAATTATAAATACATTGTATAAGTAGGGAATGAACTTGACAGCGATAGGATACACTATAAGTATAAATTATAAATACATTGTATAAGCACAGAATTCATTCATCAATGGAGTCTACACCTATAAATTCATTCTATACGTGTATAATGTATTGTATAGTTATAAAATTCCATTGTGTAAGTATAGAATGCATTCTGTAGCTGTACATTACATTCTGTACGTATACAGTGTATTCCCTGTAAGTACAGAGAGCGTCCCACAGTCACAGAGAGAGACTCATTTCACTTGTATTCTACATTCTCTACATCTACATCTACATCTACATCTACAGTGTGTAAGTACAGAGAGCATCCCACAGCCACAGAGAGAGACTTATTTCACTTGTATTCTACATTCTCTACATCTACATCTACATCTACAGTTTGTAAGTACAGAGAGCATCCCACAGCCACAGAAAGGAAGACTCATTTCACTTGTTTTCTACATTCTCTACATCTACATCTACAGTTTGTAAGTACAGAGAGCATCCCACAGTCACAGAGAGAGACTTATTTCACTTGTATTCTACATTCTCTACATCTACATCTACATCTACATCTACAGTGTGTAAGTACAGAGAGCATCCCATAGCCACAGAGAGAGAGACTCATTTCACTTGTATTCTACATTCTCGATCTACATCTACATCTACAGTTTGTAAGTACAGAGAGCATCCCACAGTCACAGAGAGAGACTTATTTCACTTGTATTCTACATTCTCTACATCTACATCTACATCTACATCTACAGTGTGTAAGTACAGAGAGCATCCCACAGTCACAGAGAGAGACTCATTTCACTTGTTTTCTACTCAGACGTCGCTCTCCTCATCATTTCATACACACACCTCCATTTCAACTGTATACTCATACAATGAATTCTGTAACCCATAGTTGAAACGAGGCTGGCTCATTTGCATATGGGCCAAGAAGGTCACAGATCAACCAATCAGCGCCCAGGAAACATGACCTTACATTCTTGTGTGTATAATATAAATGAAATATTTTGGTTTTTACCGAGTTCATCTGTCTAACTGTCTTTAGCTAGAGAATAACCTTCTGTAACCAGAGAGAGAGAGAAAGTTTGAGGACGTTGCCGTCATGGCGTCCCCGTAGTTTCCGGTACCCACACCCGCTGGCCAGTCAGTCGCCATGACAACCCTGTAGTGCAGAGACTCCAGCACATCAGTTGCAAGGTGTTCCGGGTGTACAAACCCCGGCTGGCGGGTGTTGCAAGAAGCAGCAGGCGGACAAGTTTCTCAGCGATGCTCTGCTGTTGACTAGAAAAGGTCACGTGGCACAAGGCATCAACCTGTTTGTGGAACTTCTGGACCAACCCTGCCTTCAGCCTCTTCCACCGCAGCTTGCAGCACACAGACTGACCGCCACGCCATGGAAACCTTGGAGACAAGCTGACTGCAGGGGTAGGATGCTCCCGTAGACATCACAGAGCAAAACACTGGCCGGCGAGGCGCATGCGCACAACGTGGGGACACGTCAGCGAGCGGACTTGTTGATAGAGTCGCCCCTTCTCCCACGCTGTCACCTGTCGCACACCTGCTACTCTACGTGTGCAGGCCGATTAGCCAGTGTCCACTAATCGCACACCTGTTGATTACCACCTGCAGCCACACAGTCGCCCACAGAATTAGTTGAGCAACATTGGCCACGCCCTGTGGGTGGAGGGCTGAGTCCCCGTACACACGTCATAGCGGTAAACACACCTGGTTAAATGTATGATTAGTATCATTACAGTATACACACCTGAGTGTTAGTATCATAGCGGTAAACCCACCTGGTTATATGTATGATTAGTATCATTACAGTATACACACCTGAGTGTGAGTATCATAGCGGTAAACACACCTGGTTATATGTATGATTAGTATCATTATAGTATACACGCCTGAGTGTTAGTATCATTACAGTATACACACCTGGCTATATGTATGACTAGCGTAGTTTAATCTCAGTTACTGTGTAGTTGATCTCAGTCACTGTGTAGTTGATCTCAGTCACTGTGTAGTTGATCTCAGTTACGGTGTAGTTTATCTCAGGTACTGTATTGTTTAATCTCAGTCACTGTGTAGTTTAATCTCAGGTACTGTATTGTTTAATCTCAGTCACTGTGTAGTTTATCTCAGTTACGGTGTAGGTTATCTCAGTTACTGTATTGTTTAATCTCAGTCACTGTGTAGTTGATCTCAGTCACCAGGGCCTACATGTACTCAGCCCCCTGTAACTCTGTGGCAGTTTCCAAGGACTTACCTTCCACTAACTAAACATTACATTACAGGGTCACCTCGTGTGAACACAATGGCTCTGTTCACTCTGTAGCTATTTTAAGCCTCACAGGACACATACATCAAAACAGCAGACGGCCACTGGGTCGTCAGACAGGTGTTTGTGATTTACACCTGATAAACACCTCACGGAGCTCAGCCCGCCACACACAGAGGACCACGCTTTGTTAATCAGATTAACGTCACGTGAGCAGAGCTCTCTGACAATTTTCCTTCTTCCTCTGCCACTTCCTGCTGTGACGTCACCAGACCTCGGCTAGGCCTCGTATTCATTCACTTAACACAGGCGCCAACGCCAGTCTGACTGTACGTGTTGTGTGCACGTGGGTCGTGACAGCGGTCACGTAGTGTGGTCAGGAGCTTGATGTAGTGGTCAGGGTGGTTGTCGGTCTATAGCTTGATGTAGCGGTCAGGGTGGTTGTCGGTCTGTAGCTTGATGTAGCCGTCAGGGTGGTTGTCGGTCTGTATAGCTTGATGTAGCGGTCAGGGTGGTTGTCGGTCTGTAGCTTGATGTAGCCGTCAGGGTGGTCCTGACCACTAGTCACCTATCGGCTATAGTGACCTGACCACTAGTCACCTATCGACTATAGTGTAGTGACCTGACCACTAGTCACCTATCGTCTTTAGTGTAGTGACCTGACCTCTAGTCACCTATCGACTATAGTGTAGTGACCTGACCACTAGTCACCTATCGTCTATAGTGTAGTGACCTGACCACTAGTCACCTATCGACTATATAGTGACCTGACCACTAGACATCTATCGACTATAGTGTAGTGACCTGACCACTAGTCACCTATCGACTATAGTGTAGTGACCTGACCACTAGTCATCTATCGTCTATAGTGACCTGACGACAAGTGACTTGCAGTCTGATGACCACTCACCACCGCTGCGCTGCCCTCAAGCAATCGGTGCGATGCCAGACCCACAATAATCAGCAGACAGCGGGCTCTGGGAAGTTTCAGTATCATTATTACTAGTAGAGGGGGAGGTCAAAGGTTGATATCACAACACAAGAACATGTGATGGTACAGCGAGAGAAACAAACTCAAGAGGCGACCGGTGGAACAATGTTGTCCAGGACAAGTTGCCGGCGGATGTAGGAGTCTGGTGGAGAAGCAGGAAGCAAGAATTTCCAGCTCGGTTTTTCCACCCGTCAGGTGTCTGTTCCACAGAAAATATCTCAATTTCGATACGACCTCCTGCCTGACGGTCAGAGTTGCCTCCCTCCCTCCTTGGCGGCGCTGGTCGCGGTGCTATCAGTGGCCGCAGTGTTTATTAGCTCCCCGTGACAACACACCACCCGCCTTTATCTCGGCCTGGAGCCCCACGAGCTGGCGTTGGTGACAAGCGGCCAATGGCGAGATGCCGTTTATCGGTGTTATGGCAGACCCCTCAGCGTGTGGACAAGATAGTACACGAGGAGAGCCTGCCCTTGATGCTTTCATGATGTACACTGGCGCCGTCTGTAGGCGCCACTGGGTCGGGTGGGGTCGAGAGGTCGGGTGGGGTCAAAAGCGCTGTACGCAGTCTGCAGTCTGGTCGTTTTATTTATTTCTTGGCTCGTGTTTTGGTTGTTTACTACAATTCAGTTTGTGGCGTCGGGGTTAACTTTACCCGTCTAACTATCTTACACACACACGCGCACGCACGAGCGAAACACAAACACATAGGTGTTCACATTTGCACACAGGCCCCTGCAAGTAGTACAACATCACACGTGTGACCTGCAAGGCACATGTCAGTCGCTTGCAACAAGAGGCGGCACGATCTGTGATAGTCTGCCTCCCAACAGTACCCTGGTCACCCTGGGGGGTACCTGCCCCCCTACCCGCATGTACAACCCGCTTCTCACCCCCCACCACACACTCACACACACACACAACCACACACACAACCACACACACACAAACCACACACACAACCACACACACAACAACCACACACACACAACCACACACACGACCACACACACACACGACCACACACACACAACCACACACACACACGACCACACACACAACAAACCACACACACAACCACACACACAACCACACACCACACACACACGACCACACACACAACCACACCTGTCCCGACATTTATAGACCATCACCATGATCCTCCATGTTGCCACCCCTATAGAGTCCCGTGGTTCACATGTAGACCTCTGTGGTCCACACTTTCTCAGACCTGAGTGTGTAAAGTGCACGAGACTGCACGTGAAACACGCGCACATCCACCGTCATCACACTACTTGCTACTAAATCCTTATTTGCGACATGTGCACGTGACACATTTTTCAGCTGCAATGTGTTGTTAGTGTCACCAAACTTGTCTTCGCTGTCCACGAGAGTCCATGGGACTCAGAGTTCTCTCCCCCAAAAGATGAAGTTGATGATGGCGGTCAAGACAACCAGCAGGCTCACTGGCTTCCTGGGAAAGACCACGAGGTGGTCCATACACCGGGATCGTGAGGTCAGCTGTCAGCATCACCACAAACTCCTCTCACCCATCACATCACGCGCCTCCGACAACTGCTGCGAGGAGGTGGAGGTGGGATGTAAGTGTACCTGTGAGAGTGGTGAGGTGTGACCGTGTTTTCTTTATCTTATTACTCACGAAGCGTTCCAACAAAGGAAATTTTCTATCTCTGTTGTGGATTGCTGCAGACAGACCCCAGCTGACCCCGACAGGTCTCGTCAAAACAACCCCAACCCCTGGGGCACTCGCTCATTGAGCGCATCTTTGTGATGCGGATACTAGCGCGCTACAAAACTACATCATCATCATCATCATACAAACTTGCAAGAACGGAATGAAGACTAGCGCAGTGTGTCCTTCCTTCTGGTTGTGTGTTCGCGCGCCCGCGTGCTTTTTGAAAATTCTAAGTTCCTCGGGATCATTGTTCAAAATTGTGAGCATGCGATGTGATGTGATGTGATGTGATGTGATGTGATGTGAAGATCAAGTTCACCGACACAGTGAGCTGTATTTTAATGTAGTTGCAGATGTCACTTATTATATTAGTTATATATACTTACATTAGTTTATTTATCGCTTACATCGTGTTCAGGTGCAATAGATGCAGTCCACTGTGTGCAGGTAACATTGTACCAACGCCGTTCTTGTCTTTCATCAAGCATCCAAGGCTTCGTGTTCTCACTGTTGCATCATGGGATGCTCAGCTGTGGACGAGGCGCCACAGTATCAGGGAGATAGCTTTCCGATGTCAGCAGTTTCGTGTCCTAACCTGCTTTATTTCAGACATTCACTAGGAAGATATTCGCCCAGTGACGGTAGCTGTGTCTTGAAGTCAGTGGGCAGCCATGACGGGAGGGAGCCGGTGGTGGGACGAGACGCGGTGCATACCTGTGCGCCACACGGGCCACACGACAGCCCCGGGGGCAGGCTTATGGCGGCGCCAGATTATCTGTCCTGTGTCAGCCATGTCATCACGTTTTATGCCGCCAGGTGGCGTTACTATCATAAACATGGCTTCCTGCGCATGCAAAATCCGGTTGCATAAATTTGCTGTGGCACGTGATAGCTAGCGATGCTGGGCTCCCCCTCCCCCCACACCAAAATGGAGCAAAGACAGAGGAGGTGGATGCACAACCTCAATGTGTGTAACCACACACTTGCCTCCCCCACCCCCATCCCCCTAGAGCCGCTAGCAGCACACACGGTGATCTCTGCCATAGCCTGCTCGCTAGTGAATATGGCTGAAGCTTCAGAAAACCTCCGCAGGTCAAGTTTATGTCAGGGGTGAGAGGTCAGAGGTCTACAGTGAAGACGTGGAGAGAAAGATGAACAGTTTTCCCAGTTTTGTAAGAGAAGTAGCGTTCCCCACCTCTCGATGTTGATATGAGCAAAAGTTTGAAGGTGTTTAGTGGATGCACCGTTATTATCCAATGACGTCAACCCATAGCTCAAGAAGCGCCATCTGTCGGCGGATTTTTCGGTGACTTCCGTCTCGTGCAGCGACACCTATAGTCGCGTCCACAATGGGTGATAACTGCGAAATGGTCAGCCGGCTGGAAGAGCTGCTGGTACGAGCACGCATGGCTGCTTGAGGTAAGCCAGAGACAAGAGGGGGACCGGGGTGTGCGTGTGATGACGGGTGGCGCTCGTCAAATCCAACCCTGCATGCATCATGTAGCGACTCTGCTGTCAGACCCCAGACAATAGCGCGACAGGAAGTTGCTGACCCCAACACTGCTTTATGTTTGACAATTGCTGACCCCGAACACTCCTTGATGTCTGACGATTGTCCTCGCACGCATCTCGGAGTGCTGTCTCGATCCCCCCCTCCTCCCACTCCGCCAGACAACTGTGACCTGTGACAAACGTAAGCTTTTACACCAGGTTCAGCTGATATTTACTCCCCCTGTCGTCAGCATGATGTACACAAGCAGCTACAGCTGATTCTCTGACTGACAGCCTCTGTCGTGTGCTACCCGAGATCTTGACCCCAGTCATCCAAGACAGCAATGGCCACCTTCTCACCTCCAGCAATGCTGTACTCAACCCGTGGACTGAGCACTGTAGAGACAGCGAACTTGCAGACCTACCAGACCCACAGGAAGAGGTGGAGAAAGCAGTACATAGTGTGAAGGGAGGAAAGTCGCCAGGCGTGGACAATGTGCTGACTGAGCTGCTGACACAGGGTGGAGAAATAACTACAAAGGCTCTACCGAGTCACGCGGAAGGTCACAGAACCGCATCACAACCACCGCAGGAGAGCTGCTAGCAGCAGAACAGGCTTCACACCAGCTGAGCAGATCTTCAACTGTCGCATTTTCATCGAAAGCATTTTCAGCACCAGCGGGACCTCTACCACAACTTTATTGACTTTAAAATGGCATTTGACAGTCTGGCACGTGGCCTATGGCAAGAGCTGCGAAAATTTAACATCGAAGAATGTGTCCTCGTGTCCTCGTTCAAGTCGTCGCAGTGCTGTACAACAGCTCAGTGAGTACAGCAATGGTCAACAACCAAATAGGAGATTGCTTTCACACCACAGTAGACGTACGTCAATGATGTCCACCCAACCCAATCACCGGTGTTCTTTAATATCTTCGCGGAGGACATATGATGGGGCTCTCCACGACGATCATACTTCACCTCAACTGATGAAAGACCGATCTGCAACCTACGGTTTTCAGACGACAGACCTGTTAGCAGGCACTGACACAGACACTGACACAGACACAGACACTGACACAGACACAGACACTGACACAGGCACTGACACAGACACTGACATCTGACTACTTACATACACAGACCTGCAAGACCTCACCCACAGACTGACTGACAGTTCACATTCACATGGAATGGCGACCAGCACTGACAAGACCAAAGTCACTGCTCGTAGTCTTCAGACACTTTCAGCAAAACCTCTTAATTCAGAAATCGTGTCCCTTCAGCTGTCCAGCTTCCCACTACTTGAAAACATCGATGTATCGTTGGGGTGGGGAAGAAACAAACGTGTCACTTCTTTCCAACCTAAGAGGTGACAATCACTGGGTCAACATCCTCCCAACTCGCCGTGCATGGGAGATAACCACATGGCTGTTTTATAAATTCTGATATTTACTTACCTTTACCTTTGCTTTTTTTCTGGTGTCAAACATCACATCATTGTTGTGCTTTGACAATTAAAGTTAAAGAGATTGAGAAAGTTGATGAGAAAGTATTTGAGCTTGAAGTTAGTAAGTCTGATGCCTAACCTCCTGTTCATTGCCAACTTTCCTGTTGGAGTCCACCTTGAAATCCCCTGACACTGCAACTTTCGGATTTTTCGTTGGTTTTCTTACCTGTTAGACGTAAACTCAGGGCCGTTGAGAGCCAGCACGGGCCCCGGGGCAGATGACTTGGTCAAACTAGTAGCTGGTCAAGCTCGTAGATTCCAGAGTGACAAGAGGCGACAGACAGACAAAAGTCATGTCAGACAAATTAGTGACAAATCATTGTATTAGTTCCTAATCTCAACTGTCTGATTCTCCACCAGCAAGTCAGCCTGAAGACATCACCTCCCCACCGTCGTCAGAAAACAAGGTGAAGGTCACTCTCAACATCAACGAGTCATCGTCATCAGAAGAGATCATCGTGCAGTTTGACAGTGTGGCATGTGTCTATCAGCTGTATGCAGCAATAGGCAAAGTCACAAAGATACAGCCACAGTGCATCTATCTCAGCATCACCAGCAGGACTGCAGGTGGTTGTTAAACGGATTGTTAAACTTACATCACGAGTTGTCTTGTGTACAGAGAGAAGTTGTATTAACCAAGCAGCTACAACATGAGACTTCTCTCACATTACGATATCTTCGTCCATTGCCATGAACTGTGGACAGTCAGTAACGGTGGGGAACGCGCTATACAAATAAACATTTTTATTATCAAGTTTGCCTTCTGTGTAAGTCTTTTTTTGTGAAAAAAATTCTCTCTTGACATCGAATTAATAGCTGACGGTATTTTTAAACAGAAGATTGACTTGAACTACAAGCCTGAGAGGGAGATGACAGACGAGGTAGCCGACGAGGAAAACTTTTACACAGAGAAATGCTGTGGTGGACTTGTGTGCAATGACTAGACACTAACTCGGGAGTTGAAATGTTGTGGTGGACTTGTATGCAATGACTAGAGCAGTGGTTCTTCAGCTTGTTTGAGGTACCGAACCCACAAGTTTCATCTGCACATTCGCCGAACCCTTCTTTAGTGTCATCACGAATTGCGGGTGTGTCTCGACCTCCGTGGCGGAGGCTCCGCCGAACCCCTGAGACCGACTCACCGAACCCCAAGGGTTAAGAACCACTGGACTAGAGACTTAGACATTAACTCCGGAGTTTGGTGAGAGAAGACGTGAACAAGAAAACTAAGACACACCCCCTCCCCCCCAAAAAAAAAATGTCTATTACCGTGAAATAGATTTGGAGAAACACCAGAAGTAATCATTATTAGGTATTCAGTTTTCAAGAACAGTATGTATATGATCACCACTTGAATATTCTATAGTTGTCCGTGTATCAGCCCAGCGAGCAGCGGTTCAGGGAAGACAACTCTGTGGTAGCGTTCGTCATTCACGACTTCCGGTTGCAGAGAGTTACCTTCCCGTGTGTAACAAGTGTTGTGTGGGCTGGTGATTCATTCCATTATCAATTTTTCATATTTATTTGTTTCCACAGGATATGATTTGTAATGTGACATAAAAACACGTAAACGTGAGTATTTTCATTCGTAGTATTTCAGTGCTTATCTGTACTAGGGTATCTATGATTCACATAAGATGGTTTAGTTTGTAATTTTACAATCTTATTCTGTGTCCCATCCCACCTTAGAATCACATAGGATTTATGTGGGCTATATGGGGGGTGGGGGGTGGTATCTGGTGACAATTTTTGCGTTAGGTCATTATTCCTGCTATTTTTGTTAAGTCGATATGGGCGATGTTGATGTCTTTAGGTATTTATAGGGTAAACTGTGTAACGTAAGTTTTAAGCAGGTTTATGAACAGTATTACATTTTTTTTCATAATAATCGGATGTTTTTATTCATGGCGTTATTCCGACGCTAGACCATGTCTCACTGTGTGACGTTGACGAAGTTTGGCTCAGCTGACACATATGAAGATAAAGCAAGGACTGCATCAACATATGTTTGAGATCATGGGGTGTTGGAGCATGTGAAGTAATCTTAGCGCAAATTAAAATTTAGATAGCAGTTGTGACAGCTCCATAAGATCGACAAAGCATTTATCATGTCACAGTAAAGAAGACAGTAAGCAAGTGATGTGTTCTGATAAACATAGCTGTGTGTGAAACGAAGTTGTTATCTTTTTAAATGTGACTTTTGACCTCTCTGTCTTTCCAGTGGCACAATATCTTTAAGGATTTTTAAAGAAAAATGTCTAGTGCTTGCCCACATTATTGAAATTTTCATTTCTTTGTGATGATCGAAAGGTTCTTGCCAGAAGTTGTATCTTTCTTCAGTGAGATTTTTTTCTTTCTGTACAAGCTCCTACAGAATCTCTTTGTTCATATTTTTGGGGTTGACATCTAGCTCTCTTGTGCAGACAAAACATTTGAGATGATAGAAGATTGAGAAAAAGTAGTGATAGTACAAATTTTGCAGTAGGTTCAGAATGTAAATGACTTCAGGTTTCAGATTGTCATAACAGTTCTTTTAATTTATATTAAATAACACATCGATATATTTACAATCATGTTGTCATTACTACTTCTGACACAACTTCCATTATCATCACCATTGTTGATTTTTTGCAGATGTACTCCCTGTTATCAGGACTTTGGAAATATTTATTCCAGAAGGATGAATTTTTTGTTCTTATCCTTGGATTGGACAATGCTGGAAAGACAGTAAGTTTAATCAACTCAAGGTATGCGGCATATATGCTATCTGGAAACAAGCTGCTTGCATATTTAAAAAAATACAGAGCAGGAAAGTTATTCTAGAAAAGCAGTTGTTGGAAAAAAATAAATAACTCCACATTTAGATCTCTACAGATGAATGTAATAATGAATACAAAGAGCTGAATAAACTAGATATTTTGATGACGATAATCACAGAGTGCCATATAATGACAGTTATTACAAGTTTTGTCAAGACATCTTCTTCTGTTATTCACTTCAAAATTCATTCACAAATTCTTCTAGTCACTGTTGGTATACATTCCCTTTCTAGTTGGTTTCTTTATTTGTAGAACTATTTCTTTCAGACATTTTTGGAGCAAACAAAAACAAAATTCAACAAGGGCTACAAAGGCATGAATTTGGCTAAAGTCACTACAACAGTTGGACTGAATAGTAAGATTGTGATGCACAGTGTCTGTTTAGATCAAATTTATGAAACTGCTCTGAGTTATTACTTTAGTGCTAAGATTCTAAAGTATTTCCTTTCTTATTAATGTTACTATTTAAAAAAGTTATACATTTTAGCATCACTTTAATACCATTTTAGTAACTTATCTTTAGAGTTGTTTTAGTGTGAATTAATATTAGAAAAATTGGTGTTATTTATTAAATCTTGCCAACTTAATAATAGTTTTGTCTCCTTCATACAGTTGGCAAGATTGACCTTGGGAAAACACGATTGAATTTCTGGGACCTTGGTGGTCAGGAGGAACTGCAGTCCCTGTGGGATAAGGTCAGATGATCTTGCAGGGTCAAGAGACATTTACAGTCCAGGTCACTGGAAAGAGCTCTTTGGCAGAGCCTTCCAAAATACAGACCTACATTTTTAAGTAGGCTACATTGTAGAAATGTATCAGTATAGTCATCGCTTGTTATGAAAATCAATTTCAAAACAATAAAGTGCCTTTTTTATGTTAACCACAAGATTTTCTTTCTGGAATTTAAATACGGGGATAGATATGTAGAGTTTCACTAGCTGTATTTCTATTTTTGTTTTCTTATTCAGTGTTTGTATTTTTGGTGTCTTATGCAGTGTCTGTGCTCAGTGTCTTATGCAATATTTATGTTATCAATTTTTCACATTATTAATGTTCTTACTTCTGTCAGAAGTGTTTGGGTTCTCACTGTTTTATATAGTGCTTGTTTTCTTGCTGTCTTATACAGTGCTTGTGTTTTCATTGTCTTAAACAGTGTTTATGTTGTTATTGTCCTATGAGTGTGCATATGCAGTTCATATGTCTTATGCAGTGTTTGATTCTTACTATCTTATACAGTATTTGCATTTTTGCAGTATTATGCAGAAACACATGCAGTCATCTATGTTGTGGATTCTTCAGACAGAGATCGGATTGAGGAATCCAAAATGGCATTTGGTATGTATCTGCTCGATTTTACAAAAAGTAAAGAAGTAGTTATCATGATTCTCACCTGTAAGTAATTAACCTGAAGACAAACAGTGATACAAGAACAGGAAGTGTATATTTACATTCTCCCACTTCTTCAGCGAAAGCATTCATCTCTTTCAATGCTTCAGCTGTGCCAGGAACTTCAGTCTTACTTTGTGTGCATCATTCTTTTTGCTATAAATGTGTTCAAGAATGTAAAAGTATAGACATGTTCAATAGTAATCATGTTTTGAGCTTTTATAGCTTAGCATCCCCGGCTCTCCATACTTTACAAATCACAAAAACACAAGACAACTAAAAAATTCCAGTGAATCTGTAAAGTTAATGGGAATGCCAGGTCATTCTTCTGCCGGATGACATTCATAGATCAAGATGTCAATGAGTGAGAAGATCTACAGTCATTGGACTGGCGCATAATAGACCAGTTATCAATCACATAGATCAAATTGTCAGGAGAATATCCAGGTGATCACAAAGCAGAAATTGCAGTGCAATAACTGATTGGCACTATCCCATGGACGACTTGTAAAAATAAGGAAACTGTGATGACGCTAACCAAAGAGAATTGATGGCGATGAGAAAGTTGAAATAAGCAAAGGAATAGATAAAAGCCACAGGCAAGTAAACAGTCAAACTCAACGCTGATGACATTTTTAAAAAAGTGCAGGTAGTACAACAGGATTACAAGCACAACAAATCCAAGAAAAAAAACAAATCCAGGGAGTGTGCCCCCTCAAGTCTTTAAGTCAAAGGGACACCACTTTCGATATAAAAATGTTGATGCTATTGCTATCCTAGTTGTTTTGCACGAGGTGTTGTCTTGCAGATTTCTACGATCACACTCTTATTCATTTGTGCTGCCCATTGTATTTTCATAATATTTTGTCAAGACATTGTAAACAGTATTTTCATGTGCTAGGCTTGTCATCGACAAGAAATGTTTTTTTCTGTAGACAAAATGGTCTTCAATTCCTCTTTGAGAGGTGTACCGCTCCTGCTGCTGGCTAACAAGCAGGACTTAGAGGTGAGTCCCTAACCCAGTGACATGCAAGCTGTTGTGTGAGATGGTGATTAATCATGACCTGATTTTGTGTAGAGAATGTGTTTTAAAAATGTGCATGTCAAAATGATTGTCATTTTTGGAATCTCACAAACTAGAAATGGTTTGTTGGCAAGCCTAAGCAATGAATTTGACTAAACCGGAAGCTTTGTATACGCCAGGCTCATTCTAATAGTTAAGCTGAAACATGGCTAAACCAAAAGCTTTGTATACACCTGCCTTCTTTAAGTAGTTAACTGAAAAAATTATCAGCAAGCAGTCCAGTAATACACATTCATGAGTAAACTTCTTGTGTCACTAACTTGCAGGATTGCCTGACTGTGAGTGACATCAGACATGTATTTAACCCGACTCCTGAGGTTGTTGGCAGCAGAGACTGTCGAACAGATGGGGTTTCTGCACTGAGAGGGTATGTAGAGGAAACCTTTTGCTGTGTGTACGTGGTGTACCTAGTTGTATAGAGGGTTATGATGTACAAAATTATATGGAGGGTGTGGTGTACATAGCTGTATATAGAGGTGTAGCTAGTTGAATAGGGCTAGTGATGTAACATACATATAGCAGGTGTGTGATATACATAGCTGTAGATGGGTATATAGTGGATACCGTTTGCTTCATGTACATGATGTACCTAGTTGTACAGAGGCTGATGTACATAACTACATAGAGGGTGTGTGATACGCATAGCTCTATATAGAGGGTGTGTGGTGTTTATAGCTGTATACAGAGGGTTACATGCTGTACATAGCTGTAAATAGTGGATGTATAGTTATGCTTTGCATTGAGCACTGACTTCTTTTTTCATGTGGGTAATATCTTTTTGTGCAGTGATGGCGTACAAGAAAGTATCAACTGGTTGTCAAACTGTATCAAAAGAAATACACACTCCCGGCCACCCACACAACGAGATATCACCTGAATGATTTTCCCACTTGTCACTCACTAAGACTATTTATTTTTTACACTGGCTTCCAATGTTGCTTGTATTTGAAGACACCTAGTCAGCATCATGATCTGTTGCCCAGTTTACTGTCAGGTTGACACTGGGTTTTCTTTCCCAGGGATAAGATTGATGGCATGTTAGGACCTTCTTGAGGAAGACTGTTATCAGAGAACACCAGCAATATGTTGATGAGCTCTGTTTGTCACTTATAACATATGAACCACTGATTTTGCTCATTGCAGTCAGATCTTCTTGATCAAAGGTAGGGACTATATCTGTAGTTGTTTAGAATTTTCAGGTCTTTTCTACTCTAGGTTAGAATGGGACTCATTATGAGCACTGGATTGTGCATCCTGTCTGTAAATATGCATGGATGTGCCTTTGCACACCTCTGTATGTGTGTGTATACGTGCACGCTTATACAAAAAAAAGCTCAACTGTTGGCATGTTGTTAAGGTGTTTGTAAAGAAGATCAAAAGAGATTTGCTGGTGGGCTTGGCTGTTAAGGGCATGGTCAGTAGGAACTGGTGATAAACACAGACCTACTGTGGACTTCTTGTAATTTTAGGACTGGTAGGTACACTTGCTGAAAGGCTAGGCAGAATACAGAAAACCCTTTTTTTCTCTTTTGATAAGATTTGGCTGTGCCCTGAGATTTTTAGTATTTTGTAACAGAACTTAGTACAATCATGGCCAGAATAGCCAAGATATTTCCTTTTAATGCTTTGAACAGGTAAGTTATCAGGTGAAAGGTACAATCCAAGATGTCGGGTAGGCATGAATCAGGTTATCATAAATTATTTGCTGCAATATTGAAAGAATTGTGTGTTAAAATCTTGTCACTTCTGTGGGTGGTAGTTTTGTACTAAGTATGTATCACCCATCATGTTAAAACAGACCTGAGCTGTTTATGTCCATGCATGTATATATGGAAAGAGTGAGCTACAAAGCTAATGTTAGTATTTATCTTGCTGGCTTAAGTGGCATTATCCTCGTACATTTTGTGTCCTCTCCGAATTTAAATAGTACAGTGGAACCTCGGTTAACGAACTTAATCCGTTCTGGAAAGCTGTTCGTTATCCGAAATGTTCGTTATCCGAAACAATTTTTTCCATAAGAAATAAAGGAAATAGATTTAATTGGTTCCCAGCCCCTGTTGACTCGCTAATATTTTAAAGTTACAGGCTATATAGGTATTTGTTTTAATGAGAACAGTTATAATACAACATGAATGGAGTTAAATAAACATAAAAACATTAACGAAAGCATTTAAACATAAGAAAACTCGCCGTTTTGACGGCTTGGGTGGGAGCAGGTGTGGGGAGGAAGGGGTGGAATGACTGCTTTGATTCCCCCTCCATGAGCACACGTGACATTATAAAATCGGGGGTGACTTCCCTTTTCTTTAACTTTTAGGTTAAAGGAAAAAGCTTGTCCAGTGTCTGTTCCTTCTGTCTTTTTTGTAAAACTCTTCGGTAATACAACATCACACATCCGACAGACGCATGCCACCTTCATACTTTGAAATCATTTCCTTTTTCAATTCATTTGTTGGCCGCTTCCTTGTCATTACCTCGCTACTATTAATTGCTCTTAATCTTCTTTGGAGCCATGATTGAGGATTATCTTATTAAAATAAAGCAAAAAATCACTAAATAAGAAGGATGCACACAGATAAGTAACGACCGATCGTAACTGTGTCTCGAGCGCGAATGATGACATGCTGGTCGGTCACGTGGCTGTTCGTTATCCGAAATTTTGTTCGCTATCAGAGACAAACTTTTAATGAAACTTTTGTTCGTTAACCGAAATATTCGCTATCCGAGGCGTTCGCTAGGTTCCACTGTACATATAAAAGGATGGATATCCTGCCCGGAACAGAAATTTAGGCACATTCTGGGTTATCATCATGGGAGATACATAGTGGGGAATATGGTGATGTGTTGTTGAGTTGCATTGTGGGAGAGTTTCAATGACTGGGTTAGGGTAGCATAGCATTGTGGGTAAGACTGTGCGTTTTGCTTTATTTTGAAATAAATGTAGTCATCTGCTGTCTGCAGTCTTGGCAGCAGAGGCTCTTGTACATAGCGGTTATAGGGTTGATAAGTATAGTTTACTCAGCAAGTGGGAGAAAATATAAGGGCCAAATGCTTGTGACATTTTTAGGTCAGAATTTTTAAGTGCTTAGTAAAGCCATTTAAAGCTAAAGGTACCCAAGTTATGCTGCTACACTTGCTGTAAGGTACAAAAATGAAGGTACCATGGCAGACGAGCAATAACTGTAACCAAAATGGGTTATGTAAATGGACAGTAACCGTAAATGGCTTGCTGTTTGAAAATCATTTTCTGTACTTCGTATTATCCGCCTTTCTCCCTGTGTTGTTGTGGTAGGACATGAGAAACAATTCTTTTATTGTAGTCTACCCTCAGCTATATGTTAGATGCTGTCTTCTGCAGCAGAGTTGGGATGTTAAGATGGGGTCAAGTCTGTGTTCAGACCAGCTTTTGGGCCATTTCCTTTTATTACTTATTACAGAATAATCTTGGCATGGCTTGTGTGCATGCCATAACAACTTCCTCTTCTCAAATGAAGAAGAATGTGGCTTTTTAAAGACTGGCTACAATGTGTACTCTGCTACATACATAGTTTCTGTGTGTGTTAAGATACTGAGAAGCTTCTGGAAGTAGCTAGATTTAATCATCTTCCTCAGGCTAGCTTTTAGGGTCCGTCTTTCACAGTCCTCCCAGTGACTATTGTAGAGACTTGAGTTTATACAGAAAGCAAATGTTACTATTTCTTCATATTCTACTGAGTTTGGGGATATTTTCTTCTGCAGTCAGAGAAAGTCTAGTCTTTAGTTGTTGATATGCCATTCTTTGGGAAAGTTGCTGCAAGGTATTTCAGTCTTCACTTTAGGTGCTCTCTCTTCACACCCGGTTGGCACCATACCGAGTATACAGAGATAGGTGTCTAAAAGGCATACTCAGCATGCGACAAAAGCTGTCCTGACGTTCCTGTAGTCTGTCACCGCATACTCAGTATAGTGGCCAGAGGGTTAGGGTTAGTAATATTATGTATATAATATTATAATGGGTTAGGGTTAGTAATATTATGTATATAATATAACAATGGGGTTAGGGTTAGTAATATTATGTATAAAATATATGATGTAGTCGGTGACAGCATACTCGGTGTTCCTGTTGTCTGTCGCCACATACTCAGTATTCAATGCTCTACACTAACAAGGGATTTAACTCTGTGGCCACTATACTGAACATGCGATGACAGACTACTGGAACGTCAGGACAGCCTTTGTCGCCTGCTGAGTATGCCTTTTAGACACCTATCTCTGTATACTCGGTATGGTGTGAACCGCCTGCTCTTCATGATGATGTTGGAGTGTCAGCTGTTTAACCATGCTTTGAGGTCACATCCATTGTACAAAGGCATGACCCTGCTGACATGATCAGGCACCTGCAATGGTTGCCTGGCTTCATTGGTCAGATATTTCAGGATTACCTTTTAGTTTTGAGCATGGGCCATTTTTTTCTCTCTGACAGGAGGTGAGCACTGTAACTTTATAAACATAAAGGGAGATATGGTGTCTATAAACACCACTTGCCAATATTACTGCTCCCCAATTTTTCCACTAGGAGCATTACTGGAGATGAAAAATATCAAATTAAAAAATGTGGTCTTGTAAGTAAAAGATGTTTGTGTAAGATGCAGAAGTGTGATGGCATGTTATATCGGCATGCTGTTTAATACAAATGTTAATAAACCATGTGCACCAATAATTGTTTTGCCTTTAACTTGTTTTAATCCTTGGATCAAGTTGTAATGAAACTATTGTCTTTCAGCATCAATTATAATGTCATGCATAGCAAGAAAAATGCACCACCTTTTAAAGACATATTGCTTTAAAATAACAAACACTTTTAAAACCTTTAACAAACAATCATAAAAAGTACTTCTATACAATATCTGTGCAAAGGCTTGCTTTTATCTTAAGTCATAGATTATGTTTTAATTATATTTTTTAAAGCTTTATTATCTGCAAAAAATGTACAATCAAAGAAAAAAGTCAAATCTACAGGAAGAACACAAGGACTGTAATTCCGCTTTTCAAGTAGTACCACCTTCCCTTGAAGAATGCTTCTCAAATTAAAAAAGTAACATTTGTGAAGAAAACTGATCATAGCAGTGATTGTTTACGTTCTTTATCAGACCTGAGCAATGTTTATGGACTGTACATATACAAGCACACATGGGCATGCTTACAGGTGGACACACACTATGGCAGGAGAAGTATTAAGTGTGTATCCAAAACATTGAGGTGGTGATGATTGGACTGATTTTACATAGTTTTTCAGTTATAAAGCAATATGCTGGTGTTTAATGCTGAGCCAGCCAACTGTGGACAAACAATGGTAATTAAGACATGCATGGACAAACAATGGTGATCAAGACATGCTGGATTTAAAAAACTTCTTGGGGATAGCTCAACACACTTGTCATTCTTTGCTCCTGATGTATGTATTCAGGCAACTGACAAAATGAGATAATAGACATTTCCCATAAAACCATTCACACTCCATCAAACCTGGAAAACATGATGCACGTAATAGTGGTGCTGGACAACAAGTACAGGCATGAAAGGTATCGCCACCAAGGGAACCATCTTTCAAACAAAAAAGCCCATCCTGACTGAAAGGGAGGCAATGCACCATCAGCTAACCAGAGGTGATGAGTGACTGACACCCACAAATTCTGGAGCATTTATTCATCAACATTCACCACAGTTGCAAAGATTGTTTACACAACATCAACATTCACACTAGTATATTTTCACTACACCAAAGCAAGCGTGAAAACCTGCATAAAGTTGTTTTTTTTAACAGCCAAGCCACTCAATCTTTACACTGCCATGTGGCAAAGAATGCACCTTCAATAATTCTTGAACCATACCACTGTCTTTTGGCTCCAACACAACATGCACACCTTCAGTAATTCTTCAACCTTATCTCAACATTCCAGTATGGTATTCATACAGAAAGCATTCCTTCAACAATTCATCAACCAGCGCCAGCTGAAAGTGTAAGCCCTGGAAGACATCTGGAGTGGTGATTTTGTGTAGATGTCTACATAAACATTTACTGTGAAACTTAGCCTTCTTCCTGGCTCTTGTTACGCTGTCTGCAACACCAACAACTTTCTCCTGACCTGCTGCAGCCTCATGGTGCCGAGTCAGCAGAAGACTGTGTTGAAATTGCTGACTGTTACCACCTGACTGCTGTAAGCGTTTTATCTGTAGATCAGCCTTCAGCACACACACAAGAAGATCCAAAAACTGTGCACAGTCCTCAGCAGAAGCAGTGACTGTGACGTCAGCATCCCCTAGCACCTGGCTGTACAGAAATGAGGAGGGTGGCAGGTGCCCTGTACAAGACGACTGGTGGGATAATAAATCTGGACAGAAAAAAAAAGGCTACAGGTTTCTTAAATAACTGAAAATATTCTTACAAGATAAGACTTCAGTTTCACAAAATTAAAATTAAAACCATAACCACTAAACACCAAACCTTAACTCAGGAAAAAAGCAAGGCAGTTTTGGGCAGCAACACAGCAACTGTACAGGTCTCTGGCATCAGTCATCACCGTTCTATTCACTTGTCACTGTCTGACTCTCCTTTTCTGGTGTCCTTATAAGAGCACATTAAACAGGATGATGATGATGTCTCAGAATGAGAGACAGGCTGTGTCATACACTAAAACAAAACACACCTTCAGCTCCATAGCAACCAAGATTCTTTGTGTTCACTAAGCTGCTCCAGTTGCAACATTCAATCCTAACAATTAGTGTGAGTAGGATACAGCCAAACTGTACTTTCCTGAGTTCTTGCAAGTTAAGCAAAGCCACTGATACCTTGTGACAGCTTAGGTGTCCACAGACTTTGCAGAAGTCAGCACCTGTCGCATCTCCTCTGTCCTCGCAAGATCCAAAGGCGTGTTGCCAAGGACAGTTCTAGCCTGGAGTAAACTGGTACCTAGTTCAGAGAATCAAAACATGATGAAATTAAGATCTGGTATGTGGGGATTACAAGAGGATTTGGCTTTACACAACACTTTATTCACAACATTAGACACTATCCTCAATAGTTCATTTCATTTTCATCTGAAATGAGTGTTTCTAGAAAACTAAAGGCATACAACTTTAATAAATCCACTTTACCTTAAAAAAAAAAACAGGAAGAGAAATGCTCTAGAAATATCTGATAAATATAGCAACATGTCACAACATACAGAAAGATAAAGATCTCCTCCAAAATCATACAGAGAAGATTAGTTCACTGAATGACTGATCTATGACTGACCTCATCCAGCAGCTTGAGAGACAGACCCTCATCTACAGCCTTCATACAGGCCTAGTGGTTTGAATGCTCATCAAGACAGTGTCAGTGTAGTGAGTTGTGGTAGGTCTTGTATTGTTTTGGTGAATGGTGTCTTGTGTCTGATGTCTTGTGTGCGTCATTTGTTCCACGTCACTTGAAGCAGAAAAAGACTCCCCAAAAGGGGTAGACCTTGAGACCTTCGGACCCAACTCTGCGAATAAGAAAGGACCACCGCCACACCAGCTTTTTACCTTGTAGTGGTGTGGTGACTTGCGTGCCTTGTCGATCCACAGAGCAGGTCTAACCAAGCCAACCAAGCCTGTCAGGGTAGAGGCCAATTAAAATGTTGCACCCTGGCTCATTAGGTTGGAGGTTTTGCTTTGGGCTAACAACCCACTCATGTAAAAAAGAGATGTTACAGAAACCGCAACAGTACCACAACAGGGGCCTGGTCGGGAAGATTCCTCATGTGGCCTTATGCTGCTCGAGGAGTAATAAGGAATAAACTAAACACCAGCTTTGTAGCATCCATTCATGAAGACCTGAGAGCTTAGTTGTCACATGCAGAAGAAAACGATAGTCCATTAAATCAGTTTTTTTGTTTGTGTCATCATTACAATTTGAATAGCAATAGAAGATTTTGTTAGTAAATTATAATACCGGCAAAACCCTTTGTTTCTAGTAGGTCATAGTACATAGGCTGTACTGCTATGACAAAAACAAAATACTGACTTTTCCGACTTTTTCCAGGATAGACTTCACTCATCCAGTCCACACACAAGCATATTTCAGAAGAAAGCACCAAATTTTATACATTTAAATAGTTTGCATTTGTCTATTACTTTGGCATAATCAAAAAAAAAAGCTAGCAGTAGTTGTCACTGATGATTTTTGTGAAAGGAGCCTTTTGTGCCTGCTACCTTATGCATGGCATCTATACCCATGTTTGAAAGTTTCCCTTCCTTGCCACAAAGATCAGATTTATATTTGGCTTTGTCGTTCTTTCTTTCTTGAACAACATTCCAAAAATTGTTGTATTTTTCGTCTGTAAACCACAGCTCATTGAAAAAAGTTCCTTTATTGACACTGTAAGAGGATGATGACGCCAGTGCAAACGGCGACACTAAAATCTGCAGCCATGTGCTGATTTTTGGCTTATACAGAACAATGAACAAGCACAGTAAATCTAAAAATATTTTAATATAATGCTTCAAAGATTTAGCATAAACAATTTTCAGCAGATATTATGGACCCAGATAACAGGTCATGATTTTTGAAATGATATTTCCCAAAACTTATTTCAATTTACTTGAAGTCATTGAATTTTGAGCTGAATTTTAAGAATATTTCCTCCCTAACAAGATATATAAAGCTAAATAAGGCATCCAGGATATTTCATCAAATTTTCAACAATCACTTGTGTGTCTAAGAGAATCAACAAAATTTTAGCCACGTTGCCAAGAACAGAGATGCTTGCTGTTAGAGGGAAAAGCAAATGGTTCATGTTCCAAATTTCAAACTGGAAACTTTCAAAAATAACCATTAACGGATCAAGAAAAGATGATTTGGGACCTTTAGAAATAACTTCAAGACTATTACAAGTTCAGGTATGTGGCTCTAATGATATGCACCAGCATGGCACAAATGATGTGTGTATAACAAAGGGTCAAATATGAGCCTCATTTTGGTTCTGATATAGTTTTTCAGGACAGTATAACACATACACAGCATATACATTGCACACACACACACACACACATACACATGCACACAGACTGATACATACCCACCTCCATATTGGAGAAGCAGTGTAACAACGCTGACATGGTTCTTCAGGACAGCATCATGAAGAGGGGTGATCTTCTCCTCACTGAGTGCTCGAATATCAACACGCTTCAATTTCCCTGCTCCTGGGAAGAACAAAAGCCGGAACTGATATTTTGTTTTAGAAACATCGAAGACATTTGTCCCTGTAATATGATTAATTTTCAGGAATAATTTTAGTTTGTATTCTTTTTAGATTGCAGTATTTTATTTTGTTGGCATTGTAGTCTTATGTTGTACTGTTGATGTTTCAAACAGCTGTTATCCTTCTCCTTGGTGCAGCTGACAATCACCTTTCCATTTAGTTTCAGTTTGAGTGAAATAGAAAAGCACCAGTCTATTTATTAAGTAACATTGGTGCATCCAGGTAAGGGTCCTCTTGAATGTGTGCAGCATCACTACAAAGAATCCTGGAAAGATAATCTGAACTGCAGTGCAAATGACAACAACTGGCTGACGTCCACTTATACTGATAGTTATAGAAATCCTTTTAGAGACAGTTAACAGATTTTATAAAAAAAAAAACAACAAAAAAAAACCGAAAAGACATTACCAGAAGTATATGCGTCAATAGTCTTCTTAGGAACAAACTTAAGCAGTGCTCTGACGCACTCCACATTGCCATGATGACAAGCTTCATGTAAAGGTGACCAACCAGCATTGTCCTGGGCATTGACATCTACACCTGCAAGGAAATAAAGTGTGCTTATTTTTCAAGAAAATTTCATTTTTTCAAAAAACCTAAGCAACAGATTTCAAAATGCTCCAAACTAAATTTCCACAGCTGACTTCAGTCCCCTTACCAGCGTCCCAGACACTAAGCCCAATACTTTAGTTGCTAAATCATTTACTTCCTAGTCCAGCTTCTAACACTTGCCACAGACACAGAATTAATATCCTTGATGTCTCTGACACTTTCCTATCCTGTCACAAAGAGTTACCCAAACTATGCCACAAGCTGTCAGAGATCTACCCATAGTGTGCCACAAGATATCTTACAGAGCTGCACACAACATATCAGACAGCTACACAGACAAGCACCTAGTTCTCCCCACCAACATTCTGTGTAACACTCAAGTTTGTACTTCTGTGTCACATTTACTTCTCTGTAAACGTACTCCTTGAACTCTGTCCTATATATAAAACTCTATAAATGTATTTCTTGAAGTCTGTCCTATATACAAAACTATTATATATATATAACAGACTTCAAGGAGTACATTTATAGAGTATATATGTATATAGGACAGACTTCAAGGGATAGATTTATAGAGTATGTATTATATAGGGCAGACTTCAAGTACATTTATAATGTCTCCACTGAAGTCTGTCCTATATACATATATACCCTACAAATCTATCCCTTGAAGTCTGTCCTATATACATAGTTCTACAAATGCATTTTATAGTAAACTCCAAAGCCAGTCACATATACCTCTCTAAAAATGTCTGATACAAGCCTCTTTAACACTGCAATGTAGACCTATACACCAGTTTCCCAGCTTGGCTTGTGCAAATGGCAGATATGTAACTACAGATCAAGCAAGGAAAGTTGTACCTGGGACTGATAACATTTGTTTCAGAAGGACAACATCATTTTTGATGGCTGCTCGGTGAAGCAATGTCTCCCCTGCCAGTCACAATAAAATGGGTTACTGGCAATAAGCATGATCTCCCTTGTGATGCAATATAATCATCAATCATACAATCCCATTTCTGAGCTTTGTCATGAATGCTTACACATAATCCAACTGATTGATTCGTCACTGACACTTACACATATACTGAAAGTCTACCCACCATACACCCAACCATTCCAACTAACACACCACAACACACATCTAACCCAAAGCCACCCCACATCACAATGCACAATGCCCACTGTTATGCCCAAAGCCCACATGAAATTTATTTAAACACTGGCTTTACAGTCGCATGCCTTTTGGATTCCTTTTGTTGATCCTGTCTGCAGTGAGTCGTTGGCCAGCCAATGATGTTGATACATCTGGATCCACAATGTCTGTTTCTGCTGTCTTTTTTCTGGTGAACTCACTGTCACTAAAAATAAGAAAGCACTTTGCTATGATAAGGGATGTGTAAGAACAAGGCAGACATGAACAAGATACTTTAAAGAAAAGGTATCACACAGCACAGAACACGAGACTCAGATTCTCTTTCCTCTCTAGAAACGAACAAGGTACCTATATTCTCTGCTCATATTGATTGCTTATAATTTCGCTTATTGTTATCCAGGCAGTTAACTGCTAAATGCTCATGGTTAAAGCATGGAAGAATGGAAGATGGAAGAATATGACAATGTATTACAAAAGAAAATATCATTACATGCATGTATGTGTATGTATGCTTCCACACTCATGAACTCACACATCCTACTAAAGAGATTTTGTTCAGCACAATGCTTAAGTGTCTGAGATAGATAGAGACACAGAATAAAGACAGCTATAACTTGCCTGGTGTGACTCATATTGGGCAGAAGATAAAAGAACTGCGACACCTACAAACAAGAAACAACCTGTTAAATAAGGGAGTCCAATGTCAAACACAAGCACAAACTTATTTCTTTGTTTTCAGTTACTTACCCACATTTGCTGTCCTGACCAATATCTTTGTTCTCAGCTAGCTACTCACCTATCTTTTTTTCCTGATAATATCTTTCATCCACTCCATATAGTTGAAGGTTACAGGCAGATGATCTGCCACAAACTTGTAGAGCCTACAGTATGTGCTACAGTGTATCATGTAATGTGGGAACATGCAATCCTGTAATGAACATGTAACCATGCTCCCAGAGCTGTGAAGGTGATGTAGCCAAGAAGCAGTCTACATGCACTGTCACTGTCCTGAGGCTGTCAACATGCAGTTTGACATGTGCAGGAATATAGTATCAAATAACAATTGTTAGATAGTGAACAATTTTTATTTGATTGACAAAATGTTTTAAAAGCTAAATACCTATTTCAATATATCAATCTCCATGAAAAGAACAAAACAAAACCTAAACTCACAATTTTGGCCAGTGACCACTGGTCTGACAACAAGCCACCAGGAACAAGGTAGTCATCGTAGTTGGACAGCAGGGCTGCTGACAACTGCCCCCGGAGCCAGGGCGCTGGGATTCTTGACAACACCAGCTGAAGGATTTGTCTGTCACAAACTGCAGTAGAAATCATCATATGCACATGATTCAGTTACTGGAAAAATAATTCAGTTTCTTGCAAAACAAAATAATAAAAGATAAATTCCTTTCACAAACAAAATAATAAAAGATAAATTCCTTTCACAAACAAAATAATAAAAGATAAATTCCTTTCACAAACCAGAGACTGATGCTGCAAGCTCCTGTACGAAGTAAGTTGTGCTAACCCCTCCTGAGCACACGGCCTCCCCCCACTGCCAGTTATTGTCTGCAAGATGGCAGCACTGAGCCACCATTGCAAGTAAACCTAGGATTTCCTCCCAGCATGCCTAAATGAAATGAGAAAAAAAACCACAATATTTTAGAAAACTCACAGAATACTTCAGACAAAACCTCTAATAATAATAATTCACAGAAGATATTGGCCAAAACAATCTAGAAACAAGAAAATAAAACTAGTAACTATTGCATCACCTGTGCTGATTTGAAGGCCTTAAGAGATCTCTGTAGAAATGTGAGAAGCCTTCGAATACGAGGGTTGCAGCAGATCTGGTAGGAAGGGGCCCAGAGGCAGCGGATGAGCAAGCAATTACATGCCCCTTGCTTGTTGATGCTAAAGTACAATGTGCAATAGTTAGCAGCTTCTCTGTAACATTGGTATGTTGTGGTATGCGGTGCAGAAATTCTTTTAATCAATAGGTGTTATAACGCAAATACCTATATAACAATAAATGTGCACTAAAACCTAACACAGGCAGTACTTACTTGTGTAGAAAGTGCAGAAAGTTGCATTCTAATGTTGCCAGCAGGAATTTTAGATGCAGCCGTGCCCCACCCCAAGATGCCAGCAGCTGCTCAGTCTCGCCTGCTGCTGTATCTACTGACAGCCTGCATTTGATAAAACAAACAACAAACCTCTTCCTTTAGATTATCTTTGGTCCCATTGTCTAAGAGTGATGCGACACCACCTTAGGTAAATGATTATCCAGTTTGAGAAGCTGGACACCTGAATATTAACAACAGCCACGAATCTCTGTCTTAGCAGATATACCAAAGACCATCTTTATTGCTTCTGTATGCTTTGTGCATTCAAGAACAAGTGCCTGAGTGCCTGCCACACTGGACACCAAGAACCTCTACTTTCAACAGTCAGACTGATCTTCTTTGATCACGTGACCCAGCACGACAACCTGCTGAAGACTGTCCTTCAAGGCACCTTGGAGGGTAGTGGACGCCGCGGTGGTCAGAGGAAGAACAGACAGGAAGACCAAAGACTGGACAGGTCGTCCTGTACAGGACCTGCTGACTCTCGCCCACAATAGGCAAGAGTGGCGGCCCTGTCAGCTGTCGTGTCTATCCATGTGATCCCCCCAACCACAGGTCAAGGGACGGCTGACTGTATACTGGTACTACTGGTACATCAGATACATACTGGGTATGACCTTTGACATGACCCATTTGATAACACAGCAAGTGAAACATGACTGATATCACAGTGAGGTGGTCTGAAGACTTCATAAGGGATAAAAAAAGAATGACAATACAGCAGCCATCACCTACATATGCTACATATTCTTGATCATTCATCTGTTGAAACTTTATCTATCACCACATACTCAATATTCTATGTTTCAACAAACACACTATCAACATCTGCGACAACTTACTCTATTATTTCTTGAACAGAATCCCAGTCATACAGCTTGAGTCCTTTTTCATACAAAATCCTGATGTCGGAATCAATAGGAGGATGTTGCTTCAGCCACGTCATAAGCAAAGAGTAAGCTGCATTCAATGTACTCTCCTCTTTAGCTTCCTGTTACAAACAGGCAGGTCATTAAGCTTCACACATTGATATTACATTGAATATTATAATACTAACAGCACAATATGTACAACCATTACACTAAACATCATAATACAAACATCAGGATCAATATAACCATTAATAGCAATAAATGCAAAATTTGTAAAGCTCCTACTCACACTCCTAAGGAGCAAGCTCTTAGTGCTTAAGAACAAGAACGAAACATGGACAGCATACGAGGGACAGGAAAACAAACAAATAACATATGAGCTATAACAGAATAAACAACCGTACTAAACGAAGAATTAAGTCAAATACAGAAAACACAAAGAGGAACCAAATAACAAGAACAAGAGCTGAGAGTAACACGATATTGCAGAAGAAAGGGTGTGACAAAGGTTGTTAAGAGTCATGTTTACAGAAGAGGTGTGTTTACAGTGCACGTGTAAAGGATTCAATAGTGGGTAGGTGGCGGGTTTCGCTGCACAATAACTAAACATCCTGTGGCCATATGCTGTTGTTCTAATGACAAGAAGAGTAAGAAGACAATCATTAGAGAAGGAGGGGAGTTGTTTAGCTGGGTCGTAAGGGAAATGCACTTCACATAATACAAGCAGCATATCATTACATTACACTATTGTGTCATTACTATATTGAAATGGCATAATACAAAGAGCCAGCACATCAAGCTTTACATATCAACATGTACAACCATTACACTAAACAGCATCAAAATAATTTCTGCAAATTTTAAACTTTAAATTTAATTACAAATTTTTATTTTTGCTCATTTTATTTATAATTAATTTATTTATGTTTGTGAATTTCACGCGCATCTAGGTGATTTTGAATGTCAAGATCACACTCCAAATAATTTAAGAAACTTAAGCAAGGAAATGATCCTGCCCAAACAATATTGCAGTTAAAAAAAATTGTCAGGTGTTTTTATGTTGACTGCAGCAACAAACTATACAATGAAAAATTTAGATTATAGATGGAGGTCAAACTTTCAGAAATGTTAATTTTACTATACATGTATGTTTCTGTCGAGGTCATGCGTCAACTAGTGTCTATGTGGCTTTACAAGTCTCTATGCACATTAACATTCATCTACTGAAAGTCTCACCTTTAATATGCTCACTAGACACCAAATCATCTGCTCCGATGGGCACTGTGATGTCAGCAAGTGTGCAGTGGCAATGGTAGTATTGTAACATCCCTCCTCTAAGCTGCTGGTCAGCAGAAAGTTGAGGGATGTCAATGTATTCTGATGCACAACATCAGGATCCTTCAAGGACCACTTGGCCCTGTCATTCATTAACACAACTCCTTCTATAGGTGAGTGCAAGAAATGCCATCGAGGTCTTACAAATATCTGCTGGCTAGACTGATTCCATCGGTTTTTGTTACAAATAGCAGCTCCACCACGAGCAGACTGAGAGCAAGTACTCGGCTCAAACTGTGAGCTTGCTCCATAGGCAGCAGTCTGCAGCAGACGATCTTCCACTGGCCTCAATCGGGATATGAGAGGTACAGATGCAGTGAAACTCTCCTTCAGATCTGAGCATTCACCGCACATTGTGATCAGGATGCTGTTTGACTTCAGATCTCCATGTTTATCGATGTTGACCATGTCATTTGGTCCATTTGTGTTCACTACATCCATCAGGCCATTAGTGGATACCTTTAAGAAGTCATTTTTGTCTACAGGCAAATCAAGATTCTGACTTTCACAGTGTAAAGTGCATGATTGGATCACTCTTCCATTTTCTGCACCTCTTGCAAGAGCAGCTTGAACTGTCAAGTCACTGTCTGGCTTCTCCACTTCATGCATCATTGACTTGGACACCTTTCTATCTTGCAGGTTCTGCATAAATCCTGCCATTCGAGATGTCAGCACCCGCTTTCTGACGCTAGATATGTTTTTATTAATACTGTCACTGCTGGACTGGAAAGATCTTAATTTTGCAGACCCCGAGATTTCAGTAACTATAGATCTCTGTGAGAAGTTTTTTTTCCTAGATGTCTTTCGAGGAAGTTCCACTAAGAACTTCTCTGACTCGTTGTCAGTACTGTGGACAGTGTCTGGACTTTTGTGGGCTGTACCAGCAGTCAAGCCATCTTGAGAACCCAGCAGCTCATTATCAACCTGAATATTTACACAACTCTTTTCATTCACTTTATCATCAGACTTCAAATCAGCCTGCCTTATAAGATTCTTATCCTTCAGCTCTCCATGCCTGTTACTTCTGGTTGCTATCAAGTCTAAATGCTCTTGATAAAACTCATCCCTTAAGCTTTACTTTCTGTCTAGTCCTACCTTCTGAAACCATCTGTGACAGGTGCAGACCATCAGCAGCTTTTTGACAACCTTCTGTTACCTTGGAGTCACCTTGGAGACCCTGCTGACACTCTTCCTGTTGATGAGCAATGACAGATTTCTCTGGCACATCTCTACAAAAGATTGATTTGCTTGACCGTTTTTTACCTCCACAACCATTTCTCTTTTTCTTCGACTGTACAGCTGACATAAATAAGGTCATTCGTTCTGTGGGAATGCTGCGTCTCTTTTGGTTTTGTATGACACCACTCACCTGATGGAAGCTGACATCACTCTGATGGCTAACTTGCAAAACCCTTGTAGAAGGCATCTCTACAGGTTTTCCTCTCAACTTTGTGTCTTTTTCTCTACCATATGCACTACAGGTTCACCACCAGATTTATGAGACTCCTTTGAAATCGGCTTTGTTTTCTCATTCTGGGACAACTTATCAAGATGTTTAATATTTCTTGTCATCAGTGCAACATAAGTTGACTGCATAAGTTCCCATGTTGAAACTCCCTCAACTTCTGAACTGCACTTTCTTAAACTGTGATTTTCTTGGTCAGTCGAGACTGTTTTTTTCTTTAGGAATTTTGTGATTTTGACTGGAGGCGAAAAGCATGCTTCTAATTTAAGTTTTTTCTTAGGAACTTCATGCAACTGTTTGTCAACTCCGCCTGTATGCTTGAGATTTTTCCCAGTCCTGCTGTTCATGACCTGGGCTGGGTCTACATCTATATTTTTAGATAACTGTCTCGTTGTTGGTCTATCTTGACAATGAACTGAAACAGAACAAAAGCATAAAAATTATTCCATACAGAAATCAAAAATTTAATCCAACGTAACAGGACCAACCCAAACAGATGAGAAAACAGATAAGTAAAATATTAAGACATCTCCTATCTCCACTTATCTCAACCCTCATCTGTCAAGAAGAGGTAAAAAAAAGGTAACGGTCATCCCCTAGCCTTTTCAGGTTGTTGAGGGGTGAGGTGTTAGAGACCTCACTTTTCTCAGGGCCAGTCTTTTACATGAGGGTGGTGGCCATCTCTCCCTCGTTGCCTTACCTTCCCCAACCCTCTAAGGAGTCATTCCCGCCAGCTGGGTTGACTGGGGGAAGTTTGCTGTTCTAATCAGTCATTGAACCAGTATGCTCTAATCACCTGCCTATCTGCTTACACCAAGAAGAGGGTTGTGTGTGTGTGGGAATTGGTGTTTTATGCTGAGCCAGCAACTAAGGCTATATCACAGCAAAGCAGCCAGCCCTGTAAACAGATGCCACATGCAGTGAAAAGCAGCTTGCTCAAGACAAGAGCTAAACCCAGGACACTGTATTGGTGACAGGCACTAACTGTTGCACCACCAGATGACCTATCTGACAAGAGATTTCTTGACACATGACAAGTCACCACTGCACTACGTCTGAAGCACTCTGCACAACAACTTTTTTTAGTGCATTTGTAGTTCAGGTTATTGAAGCATAAAACATTATTGTAATAAATGCTCCTGTTCCCATATGCATGCATGAATATTTGTAGAATCTAACAAGTGCCTGCAGGAATTACACCACAGAGGAACCTTATATTCATCAGATTGTTCTTACAGAGGATTTATGAGACAAAAGAAAACAAACCACACCAGAGCCAAACTAACAGCAGTGCATATGCAAACTCAGCCCTCTTGCTTCCAGCCTCGGATTTTATTGTGCATTTGCAGATTACTTCCCACCTGCACTGGTAGAGCAGATAGTAGTAAGAAAATGCTCTTGTATAAAGGAGAGGGTTCCATTGTTTCGCTGCACCATAACTAAACATCCTGTGGCCATATATTGTTCTTCTGGTCATCAGACAAGGAGTGGAGTTGTGTAGCTGGGACGTAAGAGAAGAGCAGTTCAGAGAAATAATAAAGGCAGGTGCCAGCAAAGAAATTAAAAGACAGCATGGACAGTTTGTACTAGATGCCAGAACGGATGTGAACCTAGTGTAGAAAACGAAGGATGTTTGTTTGTTTGTTTTTAATGCTGTGCCAGCAGCCAAGGCTATATCACGGCGACAAAAGTAATCTTAACTTTAAAAGTTTAGGGGAAAAAAAAAACCCTTCCAAGTAATACAACCATAACATTCTTTAAAAAATCAACACAATAAGTAATCAATATGTAAAAGATTGGGTAAAGCGTAAAATGGAGAAGTGAAGCCCAAAAAGGCCACCAACAGACCAAGAATCAAAAGAAAAACAATTATCAGGACATAAAATTTCATTTGATGATAAAGTCCTATCCTCCTTAAAAATGTAAAGACTGCTGCCAATGGGACGGACCTGAACAAAGAAAACAAAGAGTTTTCTGTAAAAAAACTGTCATCGGATAATCTGCAGCTAAGGACAAACAATCAAAATATGTACCACATTAAAATTTCCCCTACACCATGGGCAAAGAGGTGGTGGTTCACCTCGTGTCACCATAGGTGTGTCCTAACTTTAGTCTAGCAAGGACCACCTCCTCCTGCTTCTCAGGATGGCATGAAGGTAGGCGGTCAGAAAGACAGGGAAGAGTGGCGTAAAATTTATTTTGGCCTAGAGTGACCCAGTGGCGTTGCCATAAGGACTGAACGTAGGCCGAGAAGAAAGGTTTACAGTTTGATGAAACAAGTGTCTGTAATTTGCCAGGGGACTGACATGCAGCCTTGGCAGCCTGGTCTGCCCGAACATTGCCTGGGATACCAGCATGGCCAGGAGACCAAATAAAAACAATGTCCTTGTTTCGTTGAATGAGTGCTGCATGAATTTTATGAATCTTGATCACAAGAGGGTGGTCAAAATAATTTGAAAGGAGAGCTTGGAGTGCAGAAAGAGAGTCTGAAATAATCAAAAAGTTGTGCTCCAAAGAGCGGTGAGCATGCTGCAAGGCAAGCACGATGACGTGAAGTTCCGCCGTGAAAATAGAACATCCATCCACCAGTCGGATTGAAGCAGCCCGTTGCGGTTGGCAGGACAGAACTGCTGCCGCAGTGACTGGGCCACCACTTGAGCCATCTGTAAATACAGAACAGAATCCAGGATAGTCAGAAATGATTTCATGAAAATGTTGGAGCTAGATGGGATCACTAGTGTCCCCCTTTTCAAAAGCTGTAAGATCAAGGCGAATCTCTGGAACAGGAAGGGTCCAAGGAGGAGCTGGTAGTAGAGAGAGAGGCTCTACCTGTTGAATATCTACTCTGGCAGCTTGTAGGTGAGGAGTGATAATGGCTTTTGTTCCTTGGTACGAATGGCACATAGGGCAGCATGATGAGGTCTGAAAACAGCATGGTACGCAGGGTTTCCAGGATGAGCTTTTTAAAGACAGACATAGGATAGCATGAGTTTAAGACGATGGAGAGAAAGTGGGGGCTAATTCACCGCATTTTTTGCCATTTTTTACCGTGATTTTAAAGCTGCCCTTGTCATGTGTTTAGATGGGTATATAGTTTAGGATAAATTTGTTTTAAGTGCCTTTCCTCGTTCTCCAGCAGAGGACAATAGTCTCTGAGTGATTTTACAACTGTAAGCAGCAGGACTGGAGAGGGGTCCATTCTCTTAGAACAGACCTGGGCCTCACCCGCTCTATATATACAGTATCTGAGTTAACTATATTAGTCCGGCCCTCTAGAACCATCCCAGTGCCCTGGGAAAATTAATTGCCAGAAAGTACGCCACCACCTGCTAACACTTGCAGTCTGAGTTATGCAAAGAAAGAGAGTAGTGCAAGCAAGAGGCTGATTCTCCCAGAAAATAAACGAATGAGACAAGTGTGTTACCAGCAGCAAGAGGTGTGAGGCAGCGGCTGGTAAATCCCACCGTGCCACCAGTTCAGCTTGGTGTTGTGTGCAGCTAACAGATCACCACTTCTGTTTGGATAATCACCCACCGCTGTCGTCCATTGCCTGGGGCAATTGTTCAACGGCAGGCAACCATCAATGAAAGAAGGAGTCAGCAGTTGTAATAGTGGTGATAATGGTGTGTTCACTGTCCGTCTATGAGCACCAAGGGGGAGATAGCTGAGTGGCACTGCCATTTTCAGCGAGAGCCTGAGCTGAACACATCCCAGTGATGTACAAGGAGAATTCTGAGAACTGTGAACTTTTGGCCCAGGTCCAGGCGCATGTGTAAATATTTATGACATTGTCAACTTTTAATAATCGTCACTCTACATTATGTATCTGATTTTATGCCAGGGCTTCTGCTTACACAAAAAATTGCGTACAGTACGCATTAAAAGTTTGGAGGACCCCTTCAGTTTTCGTCAATGGGGTCCCCTTCAAATTTGGCCGAAGAACAGGGACCCCTTAAAAATCTGAAGAAGGGGTCCCTGGGACCCCAAAGAATTTAACCTTAGCAGAAGCCCTGTTATGCTAACCTCTTTTGTCGAAAAATTATTTGATATTGTTTGTACAACTGTACTGTTAGTTGTTGTTTGTACATGCAAATGGAAGTAGTTACCTGTGTGTGAGCATGTGGATGTGCGAAATCGGGCAAGTGGGCGTAAAAGGGAGGTAGGCGGGTGTGAGACTAGCCAGCAGTGTGCCTGCTTTCCCCTGGGGATATTTAGTCCATCCCTCTTCCCTGCATTTCTGTCACAATGCTGTGCTGTGGAGAATATTGCAGTCTTCTTGTACCAGCAACAATCATTTGTTTCTGTTTCATATAAACAAACTGGAATCTGACTGTCACAATTTTGTTCAAGATTTGTCTTTCCGATGAATGTTCTTACTTTGCATTCATCAAAGGTGCTTTTTATTTTTACAAGAAATAAAAAAAGGATCATTTTAGAGCAAATAACCTTACCTCCCTTTGCGCAGTCATTCTCCTTGTCTTGACGTCCAAACCAATCTCGAATTGATCTTTGAGAAGCTAGCACTGGTGTTGTTGTCAAACTTCCTGTGCTTTGGACTATCTCAGCTCCAATCTTGGTTTCTTGATTTTTCTTTGATAAGCAAAGATTGAAAAAAATTTTCCTTCTTTAAAATCTCTATAATAAAAACAATGATGCATACACATTAGTAGTGATAATGATGACTACAAAGAGTAGAATCCTAGCATGTGGCCAGGCTCTTTGTAATAAAAACAATAATGTATACAAAGAGTAGTGATGATGTCAGAAACGAAAAAGTTTATGCTATTAAGGATAGAGCAATGTACTACTGTAATATTTTTATAATCTAAGTGTCATGTACTACAGCGATGCTTTTATAACCTAGGCGTAGTGTACCTGATGTGAAATCCTCATATAATTTTTCTGTAAGAAGCGTTTGGTTATAGCAGCTAAGGAGTTAGTAGCTGTGGCAGTGAAAGATGGAGGCATGACAATATCTGTCAAGGCCACCTGGCAACAAAACTTTATAAAAAAATAAGAATAATTTAAGTAGTAGTCTTGGTGCTCAAGTGTTAGCCTATAGTTATTCTTAGTGCATATGTTCAAAAGTATTATTTTTAGTAACTGTTAGTGCTTAAACATGTTAAAAAGTATTATTAAGTTGTAGAAATACACTTTATGCATATGTGTAGGTTAATATATTTCTTTACATCCCATCCATTCCAGTCCCAAGAGTTTTAAACGACCCAGCAATGCGCTGAATAAAATAAGTCTGCCATCCTTTTTACTGCCCACTGCCTAGTAATTAACAATAAATTATAATTTTTTTAATCACTTCCTCATATAGTCACCACCAACTGGAAATGAGGCACAAAGCTGCAGGAATACAGCATTTGTACAAGCGAGCAGTAAAAACTTTGAAAATAGTAATCATTAATTGAAATATTTAAAAATGATCACTTATACAGATAACATGCTATTAGACTATTTTCTAAGTAATCTCCGCCAAACGATAAAATGACCAAACAAATGGAACCAAAACTGAAGAACAATCTTTTTTTGTGCTCACCAAGCATGGAGAAGATTGCAACAGGTGATAATTGCTAGCCTCACGCGGTGAGACAGTAGCAGACCAGTTAGATTGTGATGCTGGGACAGGAGCGGTGAGATAGTAGCAGACTTGTCACATTGTGATGCTGTGACACAGCTACCAACCTGTGAGAAAGAAAGCGTTTCATGCTGCTTCTGCAGGGAAGCAACTCTGCTAAGACCTTTAGGGAGGTCACAGGAAGTTCTGGCCAAAGCTGGAGTTGAGGGGATGCCATCCAAACTCAATAAAGTGTAGTTCAAGGGATCTGGTGGTGGATCCTACAGAACAGCATATTCCATTATTTTGAATTGAAATGATGAATATACACACGTCTGTATAAGTGTGCTGTATCTACCTCTTTAAAATACCGAATCAAATGCAAATTTAGTTTCAAATAAACAGGCATAATTTATGATAAAATGCTAAGTCTCAAAATGTTTAATAGACCGATAATAACAATAATGAATTTTTACAGTGCATTTGCTTTGGAATTTTTTTTTTTTGAACTTCTGCTTCTATTGTTGATAAGTATTGTGTGTTTATACACTTTACAACTATTACTATTATATACAAAACAACAAAATATTACACTCAAGTTAAATAAAGTGCTAGCTTCTCCAACCCTCTATGTAGTCAGATACTAACTCCATATCTGCATCAACTGGGGAGACA